>NC_138153.1:28900565-28905565 GCF_964199315.1 Orbicella franksi | reverse complement strand
GCTCACGTGATGGCTTAGCTGCAAAGGGCCTATAAGGTCTATGTGAGGGATTTTAAACTCTCTCGTCCTTTCAACCCCTTCTGTCAGCGTTATCCTTTTGCTCTTTCGCAAGATCATCTGCAACACGATACCTGTATTTTTCACTCAACGAGACTGCTGACAGCCGGTTTTTTCTCTTAGGGTCACTTAGACGAGTGTTTAGCCAATGAGAACGCAGAAAGGCGGTATGGCCGAGTAGGGAATGAGGCGTTCGTGCCACGCCCACGTCTCGTCCCATTCCCCTTTAGGCTAAAGCGTCTCGTCTTACAACACCCTTTGAATTTCGAGAGTTAAACAGACTGTCGGCACTCTACCACTCGTCAGTTGGCTTAAGCTGTATGCGCAGGGGCGCAAAACTGAAAATCAGTGACAGCTGAGGCATCACCCAGTGTTCAGCTCTGTAGTGCAGATGACATTACTCTCACATTTAAATAGCCTGAGACTAAGTTCTCCTTCTATCAGATGAGAAACTGTGTTTTAAAAGAGCTAGTTTAATTAAATTGTTTCCTTGAAGGAAAATTCCAACAGCTCAATCCTGCGACTAACAACTACTCAAGATTATCGCTGATGAGCCTAACAGGGGGTATTTGAGTCGTTGGCAGGTCTTATCCCCTCGTCATCTGGCTTACGTTTGAATTACAATTGCTGGTAGTGGGCATTGGGCTGACTTCTTCCATTTCTTTGTGATCTGCGTGGTTTCCATCCACGCGGTTCTTGTCGGAATCATTCTTGTCGGTGATTGGTCCTGCTTTACTTTTCTTTTTCAGAACTGTGAAAGCAAAACGAGTGTTGAAAAATTAATCTTCCATCCAACATGACATTGATAGGACTGGTCCCGTCCCCCGCTACATTACGCCGGAAAAATTTGAGAACGTAGCTCAATTTCTACGGTTAGGCCTACCATCCACACTAATCTGTCAAGAAAACGGAGCTTTCCGAAAACGCTCTTCAAAACCGGAGGAATTTGAAAACGCCGGCTTTTCGTTTACGTGTGGACGGAAAAACAAAGCTTTTCGTAAACCATGGGGGCACGATAATCATGTGATTCCCCTGACCAAGTGTTCCTCAAACACAAATCCAAAATCACCGGCGACTGTTGCGTTTTTAAATTCCTCCGACGTAGTATGGACGGAAAACATTTGATGCGTTTTTAAAGTCAAGCCTCCGTAGTCGAATTCCGCCAGGGTAGTGTGGACGGGTTAAGGTGTGATGGTTGTATCGCCCTCATTCACTTACCGCAGTAAACGACGATGACCACTACGGCAATCACAGCGATGGAAGGAACCACTATCGACACAACCAGAATGCGTGTACCTTAAAAGAAAACCACGTTAATAAGGCTAAGTGAAATCCCAGCCTGTATAATACTCTTTAATTAAAAAAAAAAAAAAAAACGGCCTCTCGAACCAGTTATATTCATCTTTCCATTGTTAATATTGTATGCGCTTCAACTTTTAGTAAAATTATACCTGTATTTCGAATGCTTATTAAAGGACAGTTGTTTAGAAGTGCAACACTGTGATGTCTGTTAAGACGTCACTTAAAATAGACCAGTCAGGAAATCTGACGCTACCTCTTTAATACGGCCACCCCTTACTGCGCCTTTCAATAACATGCGGACTCTAAAATTTGAACCTCAACCGACAAATGTTTCTTCGCTACCGTCAATCAAATGCTCGGCGGCTCCTCCCAGCTTCCGACTACTGCCGAGCGCGCGGTAATCAAATCGTTGAACACAGTTCAGACAACGAAACAATGTTCGGCAGTAGTCGGAAGCTGGTATTAAGTATTTAGCTTTAGCTTATTGGTCCGATTTCGTTAATTGGTTAAGGGGTGGAGCTGTTAGTAACAAGGCGATAACAGGGGGAGGAGCCTAATAAGTCCACTCTTTACCAAAGATGTCTACAGCCTCTCTATTCTTCTTGCTCGCTTCGCTCGCAAACCCCACCCCCCACCCCCGCGTAAATCGAGAGGCTGTCAACAGTCTATGAATAGTAGTTATCAGTAACGCAACTTGGCTAGGGAAATAGTCATGCAAATTTGTAACGTGACTCAGAGAAACGTAATCGATGTAAACACAAGGAGCGGATGGGGCACTGAGTTAATAAGATTGATTTTCAAGATATGAGATAAAAGAATATTGTATACCCGGGGGGGGGGGAACTCCCAGAAAAATTGGGTGGGGGTCTGCGGCCCGCTTCCCAAAACCCTAACCCTATTTATGACCAAAATCTGCGATATTCCCTACCCTATTTATGACCTGACTAAAAATTCGAAACCTTATTTATGACCCTTAAATCGAAACCCTGTTTCAGACCTGCGTTATAATTAGTTCCCTAATTCAGACCAATGTTAAATTACCGTTAACGTAATTTATGAAGGGCTTTTGTTGATTTTCTTTTCAATAATGACGAAAATGTGGCTTCTTCTTAAAAACATACTCATATCAAGGTTAGAGTGCAAAAGCCATACCTTATTTCAAAGTATGACAACATTTGGCCAAAATTCGCTAAAATGGATACCCTATATATGACCAAAACGGCTGAAAAACCATACCCTTTGGAGCCGCACATACCTATATAGCCCATATAAGGGAGTACCCCCTCCGGGATTGTATAACCGTAACATTACAACAAAGCTATGTGTACTTAAGAGCGAACAAAAGAACGTTTAGGGCAGATTGCAGATCGCAGATTGTTGACTTGTTGAACGTATTGTAAGCGTCAAAAGGAACTGTTGGGAATAAAAGAAATACAGTCCAAGTTAAAGTCTTTACTGATCGTACATATTCCCCAACAGTAAGCCCCGGATCGATCCAACAGAGTTTTGACGTCGACTGAAGTGAAAATCAACAAAACACTAGCAATGAAAACGTTTTTTTAAGCAATAGCTATATAATTTCTGTCAACTCAGTTTTAGTCCTGGATAAGTGTTAACCGGCCCTACATTGTCTAAACATGGTCAGCGTTCACACTGTGCAGGACAGTAAGTCAGTCAGTCAGTCCGTCAGAGAGACAGTCAGTCATTCAGTCAGTCCGTCCGTCCGTCCACCCGTCAGTAAGTCAGTTGGTCAGTCAGTCAGTCAGACAGACAGACAGGCGGACAGAAAGGCAGTAAGTCAATCCGTCAGTCAGTCCGCCAGTCAGTTCGTCCTTCAGTCCCTAGTCAGTCCGTCAGTTCGTCCATGGAGTCAGTCCGTCACCACAACTGTAAACGGTCTCCTTAATAGACGCCTCACCTCTGGCTGTTGGCTCACTCGGTAATGCTGTTACAGTTGAAGCTACCTACATACATACACACAAGCATGCACGCATACATACACGTACATACATAAATAAACTTTATTTGAGATGGCTCACTTAGTGATGCTGCTGCTGTTGTTGTTGTTGTTGTTGTTGTTCTTGCTGTTGTTGTTGCTGGTGGTGTTGTTGCTGGTCTTCCCGAAAAAATAGAATACTGCGCTTCAAATCCACGATCAAGGGAAGAACCGGAATGGAAGATCACGAACATCTGGTTACCACTTGAGAACATCTCTTGCAGGGCTGAACCGTTACAAAATCGTCCCAGCGAAGAAGAATTTGCTGAAGAACCGTCATATAACTCCACATAGGTGCAATTATCCCAGCTGCAATTAAACCCACATGAACCAAGGGCCAATTCAGTGAATACTAACTTGACAAGTTTATCAGATGGCACAGTAATGTTCCAGGAACAATCTCTGGAAGCAGGATAATTGCTCATAGGATAGTTAAGGCTGCTGAATTTTCCGCTCCCGTTGAGAGAAATTGGTTCAGTTGGACAAACTGGGGAAAAAAATTAAAAGATATAATTCCATCACATAACTGTAAGTATCACGGAAGGTGGGCCGTAAAACCCCCAAAAATGAAGGACACTAATAACTCTAGTCTAGACGATAGGCGAACCCAAGGAAAGACAGTGGGGGTAATTTAATGCCCAAAAAATCAAATTATAGCTCAAGAACAAAGTTCGAGGGTTTTTATATGTTTTTGAAACTAATCTAATTATGTCTGGATTTATGAAAACAGTGTTAAAGAATGAATCAAGCGTTTATTTATTTATTTATTTATTTTTTATTTTTATTTTTATGCTTTCGCTATGGCAGCAGCTTGTAAATATTACCTAGCATGAAATATAGAGAACTTCTTGCCGCATGTTTCATTCATTTATCTATTCTTTTTCTACTTATTTATCGCTCCCCCTCTCCCTTTTTCAATTGCTGTTAAGTTTAGCCCAGGCTACACTCCTCTGAATTTCAGTTCGCGCGGTGACTCTGAGAAGGAGCCGACCGATTAGCGTTCTATAAATGCTGTCTAAGGAAAGTCTGCCCGAGGACATCATTAAGTCCAGTGAAGGCGCAAGTCTAACGATTTGCTAGCAAGCGTCGTCCATTATCGTACATGAGGCGGGCCTGAGATGTATCAAACGGGACGTCATTTAGCCCCGTAATAGTAGGCCGTTTGCACTGTGGCGATAATGTTGTGCTTGCTTAAGACAGCAAAGCTTTAAGAGCTTTAGCCACATCAACTTAGGGTTTAGACGTACAACGGACTAGACATCTCTAACTGCTGTTGGCGTTTGATGTCGCTAAAGACTTCGAATTAACATCTGTTGAAGTCTGAATATGGCATTTCGCGCTCGATAAAATTCAAGTACATCCGGGACATTGCTATTTGCGAGCAAAACATGGCTACGAACGGAGTGAAGAACATTTGTTCAAGTGCTGATCCTGAGTAGAATTTCCTTGTTTTATCACTTTTAGGCCTTCTCGACCTAGCTTATTATCAGAACTGTCTGTGATTCGCTAGCGCGGAAGAAATTTATTTGCGTGGCTTCCGGTCGATAATTGACGTAACGACAACATGTTGAGTGTTCGCTAACTCATAATTATGGCCTAGTTTGTTTGAAGTTCAATCGATTCTCGAAGTAGGAAGCTCTTGCTT
>NC_138153.1:28850565-28895565 GCF_964199315.1 Orbicella franksi | reverse complement strand
ACCTTAACTTTGGCCGTATTTACCAAGGCAGACGAAAAAAGCGTCTTACACTAGTAGTCTTCCTTAAGGAATGATATATAGAGACTGGGAAACAATCAAACTAAAACTCGTTGGAATCTCGGCCCCAGTACGACACGGAAACCGTGCACAAGTAATAATAATAATTATGCAATAAAGGTAGCACAAAGTGGAGTTGAAGTGAGTCTTGTTATTGAATTAATTATTTACCATATTTCGAATTGTTATAAACGATCTTTACATTCCCAAAGAAACTCCTGTTTACGCTGTGTTGCACAACTGTGTATAATGTGTGAAGTGCTCGCGGCTCCCAAGCTAGGAGCTTGGGAGATCTGTGACCCGGGAGGGAGGAAACTCCCACATGAAAAGATCGGGGATGCTCGCCGGAAATTTTCAATTAAACCCCTAAAGGAGAACAATCCGGGTGTGGCTCGAGCTTTTCTGAAGGATACCTGTAAAATCATTCGCATACACAAATTTTTAACTCTTCAAGACGATTTTATTCCACAACGTTCCGCTAAATTCTTACAAGTAGTTTTTTTGAAACACATAATAAAATAAAAGTAGCGATAAAAAACGACATTTCGATCTCCCTGAGATCATTTTCACATATATAAGTACAAATAAGGGCGTGAGAATGTCCAACGATAAAATATGTAAATACAAGCGCTAAAATGTAAGTGGTAAAATAATAAAATACTATTAAAAAAAAAAAAAACTATATAAATATATTTGCACGGATTGAATCTGATTGTTTGCTCAAAGTGGGCTTAAGCTCCTTTATAAAGAGCATTTTGCAGATCAGGCAGTCGAATTTACTTTGGCACTTTCTCAAGATCTTAAAATCACGATATATGTCACTTGGGACTGTTCCATGCTGCTCTTTAATCTGATTTCCGATTAAATACATCAAAAAACACTTCGCATCCGAAAACCACGAGGTTTCTTCTCAGGTTACAACGCAACACGCGTCACGTGATAATCACGAGATCCGGTGACATTACACATGCGTTACATTTCGTGACATACTATACTGCAAGCGTTACATTTCGAGAAATTCTACAATACCACTTAAAACGGAATAGGCTCGTTTATCAGCCGCTGCTTAGGAAAGAGTCCGCGACTTGAGTAATTTATTATTATTATTATTATTATTATTATTATTATTATCATTATTATCATTATTATCATTATTATCATTATCATTATCATTATCATTATCATTATCATTATCGTTATCGTTATCGTTATCGTTATCGTTATCATTATTATTATCATTATTATTATTTCTTCGAGTGCAACCCTAAAAGACACTTCGACAGCTAAAAGTAGTGGCGTTTCGTCCTGCACATGCAACCTGAAGTGAGACCAGAATCCTTGATTTACAGCGCTAAGCGAGACGAAAAGCATCCCCGACCGTTCCATATGATAGTGCCCCCCCGGGACATGTGATTGAAACGGCGGCCCCGCATGTATGTCAAGAGATGGCTTATCATTTTAGTTTTTGCTAATTAAACAGTCTTTAATTTATATTAGACAAAGTGTTAATTTCGATGTGTGGGAACTCTAAAATAAGAACTCAATGACAGATGTTACAGAGCTTAAGCAAACCACGACGGCAACGGCAACGTGAACGTCATCAAACAAAAGGTTTAAAGAGGAGAACAATGGCTGTGCATGTGCGTTAAAGATCTTTGTAGATTTCTTTGCCGTCCTCTGAACAACGACAATGTGAAATGACTAAGTTCTGCGTATTTTGGAGAACGCGAGAGAAGGCGGCTAATTTTCCGTGTTTTCAATTGGAATTCAACGCTGGCGTTACATATTAAGCTTGCAAGGTCCAAGACCAATAGGCGCACTGAACAGATCTAGACAGTTGCGAAATTCGAAGACAATATATCTATTAATTTTTTTACTAGGCGTTGTACTCGGGGTCGCCATCGTCATCGCTTAAAGGGGCGAGGTCGCGCTATTTTAGGTAATTCTGTTTAAATTTGTTAACTATGAGCTCTAAACGTCAAATTGGCCGAGCAAAAATCTTTCATCTGCAAAATCACAGCCACATAACAACTGAGAATGATTTTTCAGCTGTGTAAATGACATTTTAATATAAACTGATTGTAAGATCCAAGTGTAACATTTTTTCTATTATTCGTTCTTGCGTAATTTGTTTTCCCTTTGCGTACGCAAATTAGTTTATACTTCTTTTCGTCCTTTTGTTTGGTCTTTTTTTTGCGTCAATTTAGGTGTTTATTCCTTTCTGTCAGTTTTCGCGCCCTCGTTAGCGTTTCTTTGCTGTTTCATCTTCATTAGCGCCTTTCTAAGTTTCTATAGTTTTATTTTCCGCATGTTCTAGCGTATTTTCCATATCATAGCTTTGCAGTACAGTTTTGGGGCAGTTCATTTTGGTCCGCGCTTAGCGCAGTTCTATTTAGCTTTCGTGTTAGTCTCTTCGCGTCATTCGCAGTCCGTTTCACAACAGTTTTCTCTGGCCGAAACAATGTAAGTGTAATTCACAGTCCTCGTTTTGCAGTTTTGTTATTTCTTTATTCGAATTTAGCTTAGTCGCAACTTGTAACTTTTGCTCATTTACTGTTTTAGTTTCAACCCACGCTGTTTGTAACCACGCTGTTTGTAACCACGCTGTTTGTAACCACGCTGTTTGTATCTACGCCGCTCGTATGCACACTCTTTGTACCACGCCGTTTTGATTTGTGGAGTTGTTTATTAAAGGCCAAGAGAGTTTTTTACGCTTATTGCAGTTTCACTGATATAAATTTGAAAAATGGTGGGGCCGACGTTTTTCAAATTTACCCAAAAGCAATCCATTTCAATCCTCTCCAGTTTTGTCCATCCATGTCCCTTCATGACTTTCCTGTATTTTGTTTGAGATCTATAGTTTTGAGCCGTTTTTGTGATATTTTAGTTAATTCTATGACCATTTGATCAGTGCTGAAATTGCCTAAAATTGCGTGCCCTAGCCCCTTTAAAGCTCTCTGTTTCTGCTACATTACGGCCACCATATTGGTGCCCTTCCGAGGTACACCAACGTGATATACTCATAAAAAAAAAGCTCTATAAATTTGGATGAAACGTTTCTCTGAATAGAGGCGCGTATGAAAAACCAGTCAGACTGATTCAGATAAATTAATATGCGGCAAGAACCTCTGCTTGTCCAAAAAACGGTTCCTCACTGGGTGTTCTTCTTAGGTCAATGGGTAAGGTGTTCCACAACTGAGATGGGTTAACTGCAAAAGACTTTCCACCTTCCAATTTTCTTTTAAAGCAATGAAGACTGCTATGTCTAGTTGACCTTAAATCCTTAAATGTCTATCATTAAAAACCAAACTACTAGTTAAAAACTCTGGAATGTCAATGTTGATTCTTTTTTATGCCAATGCACACTTACAAACTTTCGTTTCCTCATGAGATGGAATCCAGGAAAGCTGTTTGCTTTCTTCAAACACATTTTCTAGTGTTACGGCACGTTATTAAAAAAGTATATTACTTGATTATTTTCGTGATTCGGAAAAATGAAATTTTGATATCCGTGATCAGTGATTCGCTATTTTTTCGGTTCGCGAACCGTGCCAGAGATTCGCGTATACGACCCTCAAAAACCGCACAGACCTAAATCTTGGTGGGGTTCTTTATATATCAATCACATTTATCATATGATCCCAGATTCTTGACTTTATTTATCCAGGGATACGATTTTTATTGGTGGCATGACGGTGAAAGGGTACTGAAAATCGCACATTTTTGGTCATAATAAGGTAAGGCTTTTGGGAAGCGGGCCGCACACCCCAAACAATTCCCAATTTTTCTCGGATAATCCACCCTCCCCCCCCCCCCCCCTCCCGCCGGGTGAAACCCAGCAATAGAAGTCATAACAACATTTGGTTTTAAATACTCTTTTTCTTTAGCCATCGTAGCTTGATAAGAAATAACACGCAAACTGCGGTGATAAACATGGCAATAAAACGCATGTTAAAAAACAAAGCTCATTTACTTGACGTTTCGTATGTTTCAACATACATCTTCGGAAGTAACCGTTAGGAATAGAAGTAACAACTAAATTTAAATTTAAAATAAGTAACTAATTAACAATTACAATGACAGAAGCTGAGAAAAATTTGCATATAAACAATGCAAACCAATAAAGATAAAGCTTTTCGCTGCTTACATTATCATTTAGGGTGGGTTTTAATTCCCTTATTAGCAGAATCTCTTTTATCTTGCAATGTGTGTCTGTCCGACCTTTTGCTAATATATCAAAGTGGTCTCATTTGAAGTTGTGACCAGTTGACGTGACGTGGTCTGCAACAGCAGAAGCGTGACAGCTACTCGTGATCGATTTAAAATGTTCAGTTTTTCTGTCATGCAATCTACGTTTTGTTTTTCCAATGTAAAAATCCTGGCAGTCCCAACAACTAGCTTTATACACAACTTTTGACAGTTGGGAACGGTTGATCCTATCTTTGTAGGGAAATAAAGACTTGATGCGATAAGCGCTTTGGAAAATAACCCAAGATTAATGCAGCCATAAAACGTATTAATGCAGGTTTTCAGTTGTTTGGTAACAATTTTGCTTTGTACCCCTAAATAAGGTAGAACTAAGATTATTTCCTTTTTAGGGACTGTGGTGGTTGGATTCTTCGGTTTGCGTTGCTGCCTGTTCAGAACATCATTAATGTTGTAATTGATAACACCCGCAGGGTATCCATTTTGTAACAACAACTTCCTCAGTTCATTCAAACAAGAGCGCAAAAAAGAAGGTGACGAACAGATGCGGAAACAACGAAAAGTGAGAGTTCGGATGAGGTTTACTTTGTATTTCCTAGGTGTGAAGGAGTCCCATTTTGACCCGCTTCTTGCAAAGATTAAACAAAGCAGAGCAAACAATCAGAACAACCTTGTCAACGTTATTCAAAAAACCGCAAGTGGTCCAAGTCAGAAAATGCTGCATAACAAACCGTCTCGCCATTCTCAAAAAATCTCACACTGGCAACAGTATCACAAAACAAATTAAAACTTCAATGGTCACGGTCCGAGCCGAAAAACATGCGATAGTACAAATTGTTCTATTATGATCCCTCATGACAATATCGTGAAATAAGTCAGATATACCTAAGATACTACCTTGACTTCCATTAATTAATCCACCGTATAAACCCCAAGGGCCGCATAGATTAGTGTCTTTCGTCTTGGTATTTATCTCTTACTTAATCCGTTCAGATTGTTTATAATAATACAGGAGCAGTTTTGCAGAATATAGGCGACTTTACGAGAAATGTTTTTCAGTTACTGACGTTTCATTCATCACGCAGTAAATGCAGTTCATGAATTTTGCCGCTGAAACTGCTGAAATGTGGACATCATCCATTCCATCTAAAATTGATAAAACCAGAAAATGGCTTAAAGTTATCGTTGAGGTTTTTCGGCGAGCTGTCGTGTTCTCCTTTCGCTCGAACTTCGTCTTTCGTTTCGTGTCACGAAACACTGCACCACCGAAATTCCCCACCGAAATTCCCCCACCGAAACCGCCAGCTACGCAGGCTACAACTTTCTTAGTACTATCTAGCCGATGCGATTCGACTGTTTTCTAAAGACTGGACATAAAATATCAGTAATAAAGGCTGTCGGACTTGTCTGGGCATATGGAAGTGATGTTTTTCCCGTTTGTGTTGCGCCACAAGAAACCCACGCAATTGTGGTCAGACTGGACGCGATCTAACACAACAGCATCTATTTGCTAAACTACTGTGCCAAAGAGATGATGTCAGTGATGGTCGCGTCGTAGCCACAGTAAGTTGAACAGTTTTCCATAACAAAAGTGATTTGAAGCAAATCTTGTTTTCCTAGCACGCAGCTTACGTACCCGGAACTTTCTTGTATCTGAAATTCTGAAATTATCTGAAATTTCTCTACCTAATAGCTTGGGACACCAATAGTAGTCGCTAATGAGAAACGGGAGTTGAAGGTTCCAAGACGGGGCGAATATCGATTTATCTTTCGAACAATATTATCTGCAGCTTGATTGCTGACATGTGACGGTAAAGCTTAAAGCAGCCTGTAGCTGTACACAAAGACATTCGGCGGCGTTTAAACTTCGATTGCAAGCAAGGATAAGTGATGCAGGAGAATATTAACGCTTATTGTACACATGAGGAGTAACATGTAAATTTGAAACAGAGGAAGTATCAGAATTGCAGCCTAATCAGTGTCTAAAAGCCTCAAGAAATATTCAGAAGTATAAATCTGCATCTCAGACATGGAATGTAACTACATGTACATATGAGATCACTTCAGCTTTAACCGACTAAAGCTACACTCACCCGTAACTGTAGAGAAAATCCAAGCCGAGGCCATTGTTTAACACGCAGCTGGCCGTCGATTAATCACGTCTACTCGGTTTTGTGTCCAAGAATTACAGCGGAGCCCAAGCAGCAATCGGAGTGACGGAGTAACTTATCTTACCTACGGAAATATGAACAACGCGGACAAGAAGGTCTAATCTACATGACAACAATGACGTCATTGCGTTATTAACCGCGCGGCCATGGGCCGAGCGCGGTTCATGGTTGTACCGTTGCAGTTATGTCTTATGTAGCAGACAGGTCCTCTGACGTAATGTGATATACAGAGCCAATCATATCATGCGTTCTATCTAATAACACGCAGCATAAGACTGGTAACTAAACTCCGTTGCAGTTCGGTCTTCGAGCAAAATTGATTTTTGGAGGGGTAGCGTACGGAAACAGTATTTGACTTTGTATGTCTTTACTCTGAACCAGAGTGACTCTGAACGTAAATATGCAGCGACTATTTGCAAGAATGGCATTTACCTCACAAGATTTCTATCGGAAATTGACCGCTTAGTGTATTTTCAGTTTCAAGTTCAACATGAAAGTTCGATCGAAGATTTAAACAGTGGTTGCTCTCCGGTTTGCGAACTGCGTGTTCCCGGCCAGCCAATATTAAACTCCGCGCTTTGATTATCCTCAAATTATTCAGATCGTTTAATGATATTACAGAGGCAAAACAAAATTTCTGAGAAATAGTGTAACCAATTTTAGTTTCGGTGCTGTAAAACTACCACTCAATCTGCGCAATATTTCTCTATTCCCAATCTTGTCACTCACACGAAATCCGGTTCGCGAAAGCCCTCTTCTCAGTATAAGTTTGTTGAGGCTGACTGAACCTTTTTGGGTAAGCCGTCTCCTGTAGCATCGAACATTTATTACAGAAATTTTCTTGTCGAGTAGATTTTTATGGCCGGAGTGCTTTCTAACTGTTCCTAGTTCAGCAGTAGTAGTCAAAAAACCACAGAGCACTTTGTGGCCTATTGAAAACACCACAGAGCGCTTTGTGGCCTACTCAAAACACCACAGAGCGCTTTGTGGCCTATTCAAAACACCACAAAGCGCTATGTGGTGTTTTATTTTGGGATTTAACATTGAAAACTGGATGGCTCGTTGACTCGCAAATATCTCACAGCTATTTTCTGAAATAATTTGGTTTTTCCAATTTTTCACACCGCAAAGCGCTTTGTGGCCTATTCAAAACACCGCAAAGCGCTTTGTGGCCTATTCAAAACACCACAAAGCGCTTTGTGGCCTATTCAATACACCACAAAGCGCTTTGTGGTCGTCATCGTAATCATAGCGACTCTGTCAGTGGAAATTATACTATGTGGACAAAACTGGCAGAGGGGCTCTCTTATTTTGACAGGGAGGTTGGCAAGATTTTCGCACCACCCCTTACATTAATTACGCATGCAATTTTTTGACTGACTCGTTCTTTTCACGATTGCTGTTTGAGTATAATGTGATAGTTTGAGATAGTTGCATACATAATTAATGTATGGCGCTGTACGGAAATCGTACCTGGAGGTTAGCCGAGTGCTCTTAAAGAAACCTCTGAAAGGAACCAATAGATTTTCGCAAACGTGCTGAGCACGGTTATGTTGAACACTATTTCAGTTTTTGTTTTTAGAAAGAAATATCACCGAACCTCCGATATAAGACTTGATACCCTTAAAAGTACTCGCTATGGTTATCAGAGAGAGCACTGACTGCTAATGAGATTTGCATTCCTGGGATCGGCTGGAACTAGCTACAACGGGTGCGTGTTATTAACCGGGAGAGACGATGAAATGAAAGCAGAAGGTTGAAAATTAGGAATTCAGTGATACCTCAACCTATCACTTGTTTCGGTTAGAGAATCTTAAAGGGATTTATTATGTTCATTGATTTATAGCTCTATTGTTAGTCCTCGTTTGTAGGCACACCCCTCAGGAATTTAGCATTGAACATGGAATGAAACTTACGTCGGATACTGATATGGGTATTTCTTTTTTTAACAAGTCTATGGATCTCGCCATAACATTGCAAGGCTAAGAACTCGACCAATGTTTTACCAACACGGACCTCATACTAGTTCAATAACATAATTCAGTTATGACAAAGAAGATTACAAATCTTTTTTTATTTATTTATGGCTAGACTGGAATTTATACAACTGGTGTTTTCATGAGCAGGTATAATTACCATTATCACTATCAACTGGAATCTTATAGATCTTTCTACACACGGGCGAACCAAAACAATCTGACTTGTGACCTTGAATTAATTGGCTTGAATTATCTGCAATGCTCACGTATGATACAAACCGTTGCTTTATCCAAACATTTTCGAAAATTATATTTTAGGGCATGTTTTTAGCTTGTGTTGTAAAACCACTATAATCTTCAGATTTGTATTGTTACAAAGGCAAAATAACCAAAGTTAGAATTAGTTTGAGAAATTCTATTTTTGACAGATAAATGCCTTTTGGACATACTAATAGAATACTTATCATTGCATTTACAGTGGTGCACTTCTAACACGGACCACCAAACTAATTTTTTTTCATCATTTTTTGACATGTTTTCAACAACTTTCCTATGGCTTCCATTCAAATCTGGCAAATCCAAATTATGAAAAGAAATGTGAGAGGTGGAGTTGTCAACTGATCAACAGGTTCCTGATGATGCTTGATATTTTCACCATTCATGCATTTTGATTAGCTTATTTAAACCAAGGAAGGTGGACACAGTTAGTCAGGCACGACTGTGGCTGGGTTCTTATTACAAAGATGAAAAGTTCTGTCACTCTTTTGTCCCTTAAATCTAGATCCAACAAACTAGTCACAGGCAACACAGTGATTTGTGGTTCATTTAGTAAAAAAAAAAGTAATGACATATTTTCTTCAGCCTTTGAGCTTGGGCTAATTTGAATAAGCTGTTGTAAATGTAGAACAATCAAAACAATTTCAGACTCATCCTCTATTTACTTAATTATTACTTATTAATACATCTGTTAAAGAAATCCTGATAAAAAATTAAAAAATCTACGAAATAAATACTGATTTTATCACTGTCACTAAACTCGTCCTCTATTAACTTTCTGTAGAGGTGTCCATCATCATTGTCTTGTTCTTCTTGATCCTCTTGTCCTTCTTCTTCTTCTTTGTCTTCTTCTAACTCCCCCTCCTCCTCATCGATCATATCATCTAATGCCTCCAGGTATGGTTTGGCCAGGCTATTAAAAATATGGAGATGGATTTACTTCATCAATAGACACAACAATATTGTGGAAAACTGAAACTTTCTGTGAAGGGACCTGTTACGGCTATTTCGTGTTTTCTTTGTGTCCTTTTTTGTTCCGTATGTTAATGTATTTTTTCACATTCTGCATGCTTTTTTTCTCGCGTCGTATGTAAATTTCGTTGCGTATATATTTGTGTTATCCTTTCATGTTCGTTTAGTGCTAGTTTATTGCCCGGTACACTTGTATCTTCTTGGTTCCCTGAACCGCGTTGCCAGCATTTTGGTAAGCCGTTTAGTTTATCGTCTGTTTGTGTTTTCCTCTTAGTTTTCTGCCGTCTTCAGTTAGTTATTTGTAGTAATTCGTTTCATGTTTACCTTTAGGAATTTACCTTCCTCCTACGGAAAGTGAAATAAATTTGCTGGACTAATTGAAACTCGCTTTAAGTTGTGTCTAAAGTCGGCCCTTTGCCTCTTCAGGGCCCATTTCTTGAAACTTCCTGGCTATTCAAGGGCTTGTCAACTTACAAGGACCGTTTTCAGGGTGCTGTTTTGGGCCCAAAGCACCAAACTACCTAATGAAACTGAAATCAGTTTTTAAAAAGAGCATTGGAATTACAATCTAAAGTACAACAGTAATATTATTATAATTCAAATTATAAATATTCATACTGTATTTTGAAAGTAGAAGTTTTTTCACGAGGAATGTGAACGCCTTAAAGAGATCTTTTCCCGACTGTGCTATCCTGACGACCTTGTGCAGTCAATCATTCGCAGATTTATTGAATCAAAAGTGTCCGAGGATTCACATACTCGAGTGGCTGATAAAAGAGAAGCCCCAGTCAGAATCGTGTTGCCCTACAAGGACCAGAAATCTGCAAACGTAGTACGTAAACAGCTGGCTGACCTCAGTCGGAAGATCAACGCAGATATTAACCCAGTTTACACAAGTAGAAAGATCAAGGATGAAACTAAGGTCAGGGAAGACAAGCAGCCTCTTGTGAGTCAACAATGCGTGGTGTATTCATTTCAGTGTGGCCTGTGTGATGCAGGCTATGTCGGTTACACGTGCCGACACCTACACCAACGAATTGAAGAACACAAAGGATCGGCAATCGGAAACCACCTCAGAGAGCAGCACGATATGGAGCCAGAAGACATCGCACAGAGTTTTCGAATCTTAACAAAGTGTCAGAACAAATTTGGCTACCTTATTTTTGAAATGTTTTTTTTTATCAAAGAACTGAAACCAATGCTAAACAAACAGTGCGATTCAATTCGCGCCCAATTATTTGTTTAGGGCAATTCTTGCTAAGATTATTTTATTTTTCCATTGTATATTTTTAACACTTTTTCACATATTTTATCACATTTTAGCGTTCGCCACATTTTTATCTATTATAAGTTGTTTTTAACATATTTATGGCTATATGCTATTGTAGAAAATTTACTCACTTGAAAATGACCTCGTAGAGGGCGAAACGTCGTGACTTTTTAGCGCTAGTTTTTATTTCAAAATCGATTTCTAAGAAACTACTTATTAACATACTGTATTTCTATACCTAACTAAGAAAACCAGTTTTTGATTAATATGATGCAAATGGACTTCTCTACAAACTCACTTCCTTCAACTTAATGTCTGCTAATTTTTCACGCAAATAGCAAACCACCAGTTGTGATTGCAGTTACCCGTCTCACTCTACATAGCAATTTTCAATTTGGTTTCAAAATTAACTTGCATTTGGGTTTGCATCACTGTGCTCTGTTTTGCATCCTGTACTTTCTTTGTTGTGTTGTTTGTAATATTGTTAATACTCTGGTTCTGGTTTCAAGGCACTTCAATGAAAACTGTTCAGACATCACTTCCTTCCTGCATGAGATGAAGTAATAGTTAAAAGCACATGCCATTTTTGGTCTGGGACATTGATGGGGATTCCTGGACAGGCCCCCAGAGGAGCTCCCATCTGCTTTCAAAATTACATCATTAGCCTAGCAAAACTAGTGCCAGTCCTAAACCCCACATTAGAATTTAAAATCCTTAAAACTCATAGTCTTGTTGTTATTGGGATAAGATGTTCTAGGTTCCGAGCTACTGTGTCTGAAACACCTCACAAGATTAGAAGCCACAGATTTAGGAAAGCCATTCACTAACAGAACGTTTTAATCACTGTTCTTTGTTTCTGAATGAGAGAGTCTATTTCACATATACGAGGAAGCCTGGTGCAACAAGGCCTAACCCAAGTAATTTTGGTAAGTCAACGTACTTGACTAGAAAACAAGACATTCTGTCCAGTGTTTGTGTGATTCCTATAAATGTCAATGGATGTTCTTTTCAGAGAAATGTCCAGGAAATGGATCAAGCCATCTTCAAATTTGTTGACTGTAAAACATGTCAGGGGGGCTAAGCGCTGGTATAAGGTCTCGGTGGGGTTAGCAAGGGTCACCAATGCTCTCCCCGTAAATGCTGAGAAATGCCTTTCCGTCTAATATAGGCTCTGCCAGCGAAGTCATATGTCGCACGTCCTCGTTTTCGTAGCCCCTGGTAATGCTAGCAGTAGCTAGCAGCTGAGTGACAGTGGCAAAAGGCGAGTGTTCGGCGCCTTCAAATAACCGGAATCTGTGACTAAGGGAAGGAAAACCCCGACAGAAAAACCCTGGCCCTCCAGGTTGGGGGTTGGGCGTGAGGTCAATCACCTCACCCCATAAAAATATTGTGATTACGGAAACTGGAATCTCGATGTATACAGGCTACAATGGGTGTAGTACAACGACATGCCGGACCCCAGACGATGCCTTTATTAGCTGGGTCGACGGAAGTATGACGACTATGGGTGAAAGCCGAAAGGGGGCCCATTCTCCGAACAGCTCGTTGACAAACCCCAAAACTAAAGTAAAGGTGGGATGTTGGAATGTGAGAACTATGTTCTCGGTAGGAAAAACTGCCCAGATCACAGCTGAGATGACTCGTTATGGCATTGGTATATTAGGGATAAGTGAATGCAGGTGGTCGGGATTTGGACGTAGAAAGGGAGCTGGAAAAGGAAGGTTTAACAACATGGGCAGCAGCAGCATCGGCTGCGGAGGACAGAACAGCCTGGAGGCAGAGAGCTTACGGCCCAATTCTCCACTTGGAGAACGGATAAATGATGATGAAAACATGTCAGATTTATTTGGTTTGTCCATCAACAGCATATCTTCAAAATAACGTCCATAAAACTACTCATTTATAAGGCCACTGTCAAGCATTTTACGAACAATATCATTTTTGAGTTCTGTCATGATAAAAAACAACAACAACGGCCTAATGAAGAACCCAACAAAATGCCATCAATTTGCTTTTCGAGTGCTCTCTTAATTAATTTGGTGTTAATCAATTTATTGTCATTAACTCCAAAGAAACCAATCTGAACAACTGTCAGGGCTTGCTGTCAGGGTTTGCAAACTCCAGTTCCTCTTAGAGTGAAAACAAGGTGTTTTCCTTCCACATCTACATGGGAGAGTATCATAATTTATGTGGGTGGTGGTGGTGTATCGAATTGTGTTTGACAAACCCTTTTCATTTTTTATCTTTCTACATATAGCAATATAAAGGAACTGTTTTTTAACTGTTTAATAGCAAACCACTTTATTTTTAAAAAGTGTCTGTTATTTTTAGTTAAAGTTAATTTGGCTAACAATTCCTTTCTATTTAAATGTATGTTGCTTGAAAACTGTGATCTGGTGGCCCTAGATGCAATTTGAGTTTTTCTGTAATTTTGAAAAGTCAAGCCCCACTGTTTGTTATTAATATTGTATCAAAAGGATAACACCATTCTTATTCATGGTTATCATTACTTAAGGTGGTTCTGCAGTTATTGTGGGCACACTACCCCATGTCAAAGTTTGCAACATAAATTTTGGGGCTTTGAAGTGTTGGCTAAGAAATTTTGGGAAATATTTTGTCTTTCACTTGGTGATAATGTTACTTAATTCCATTTACTGGGGAAAATATCTGGTTACTGGTGTTTGACCGGACCCCATTTTTTGGACAACAACACTACCAGTAAAAAAAATTTTGCTGGCATACTTTTACTCAATTTCTGGAACCAGCTTATTTTGACTTAATACAAACCATGCCCAAGTTATGGGGAAATCATTTGAGCAGAAGTTCAGAAGTATTAACTTAAAGGTCAAAGACATGTAAACTCAACTCTAACATTCACTGAAAGTTTCTACAATTGACTCTCATTTCCAAAACAAGCCATGAACCCAAATTTTGTGAGAAGCTTGCCCCAAAGCTTGCTAAATAAAAGTGGCTAGTCGATTAGTGATCGTGCGAACCATAGAAAGCATTAATCCCTAGTTCTTAAAATACTATAAAATGCTTGATAACCTCATTGAATTTTCAAAGATGCATTTTGCAACAGTATTTGGAAACAAATTTTGTGTCAAAGTCTTTCCACACAAATTGTACAGTACGGCAATATTTTGGCTATAAGTTTTACTGTTGTGACTCAAAAAGAAATGGGGCACTGTTGTCAGGATTGTAAGCTACTCCCCGACTGATCTCTGGTGAGGAAGAGAAGCAGTTTTATTAATCTATGATTACAAATACAAAATAGGTACTACAGGTAAAGGCTGAGCCATCTTTTTGCCATTCCTTAATATATAGTTAAAAAGACAATTATTAATAATAACAATAACAATAAATAAAAATAGCAATAAAAACAACAACGATGACAACAAAAATAATAACAATAATATTAATGATAATGATATGCTTCTGGGCATGAATTATGTTTTCATTCATGACAGTTGGTTCATTGTATTTGACCAGTAAAAGTGCTTCACTGGGTCTATTTGTTAGAAAAGTGGAGTCTCATCAAAATGTGTGGGCACAGTTCGTGGATGTTTAAAATCTTGTGAGGGTTGTGCTCTATGACTGATTAATCACCCAATGAATCACTGTTGCAACACCAAAACAAGAAGGCAAGTTTATAAAAAAGTTGAGCATTTCTGCAAGTTGAAATTTTCTCGTGAGTGCTAATGGGCAACAAAAGTCTACCAGGTAGGCAACTAAAAAGACACACGGGGAACCAACAAAAACAGAACTAGTTGCCCAAAGGGCAAATTAGCAAGAAAGTTAGTGTCGAACACTGCATTAATAGCCGTCAAGCTCATTCTAAGAGCTTTGCGGCATCCAAAAGTTTTCTTTACTCTGCCTCCTCAACTCCTCAACCTCTCTTAATTCATTTATGTTTGTTGTGCCCCAAACCATTGCAGGAAAGAAAGTGAGTCCTTTGCAGGCTGTAAGTATACATGTAGAATACAGTAGGGGCAATTGTACATGTATGGTTTACCAGTTTTGTCATTTAAGTTAAGGTTGTCATTTGCTAACACAGAAAGCTCAACTTCCTACAAGCTGTCTTGTTCACAGCTTTTGGGGTTTTAAATAAGAGTCACAACAAAGAATAGAAAAAATATGTGCACTGCGACAAATGCTTGAGTAACTACATATGATATGCAAATATCTTCTGTGTAACATGCAGCAAAAATTGCTTGTATCACTGCCATACATCTATACCTTAACCTATAATATACCACAGAACCTCCCAAACTACCGGTAAGTTGAGACTTTTATTTTATATCAATTTTAAAAACAAAATTATTTTGTGTTAATGGGGACAATGGGTTGTTGACTAGTTTAATGGATACACAAGAATGATAAGCTGTGCATTAAAGTGGTACTGTACAATCACTTCTTCCTTAAGATTTTGAAACTCCATCTACTAAACACTCCCTGTGCTAAATTTTAAGCCTTCATAGCAGGGATGAAAAGGAATTAAAAACTAGAAACTGGCTAATTTATCCAGGTGCGAAGATGTGTTTTGAAAAATAGTTGGCCTTCTCTAACACATAATAGTTGGCTTTCTCCAATACATAATAGTTGGCTTCCTCTAACACATTTGGTTTGCAATGTTCTTCTTAGTATTGCTGGAGTACTTAGTGTACAAGAAAAAACTCATAAGCTAACCAGATATTGAAGTATAATATGAGGACATAAGCCCTAAAATTCTTGAGAAAGCGCTGCCATTACAGTTAAGACCCAATTACGTACAGGTAACAAAAAAATGAATTATTTTGGCAGGACACAACTCTAAAAAAGTTATCAATGCATGGCAACTGATACATATCATGGTAAGGGCTGATGCTCACCATCCCTAGTTCCTTCTCTACTACGACTTTCTTCGGTTTGTGCATGTTTTCCCTCATCCAACCCATGATGATCATCCATTACTGCAAAAACAGAAATTCAAAGCATTATTGTTAAACACAAAATCACACAAATGCAATTATATTTTAAGTTACACTGACTGTTTTAAAATAACATACATGTACAGCCTTGTAGATTAAAAGCTGTTCCTCAGTAAAGGGAAATTTAAAAGAAAACAAAATTCAAGACCTAGGTTTTTAAAGTCTATTTCAACTGACAATGAAACCAAAACAGAACAGACTGAATCTCTAGTGGCAAAGTTTAGCTGGTGAGAACTACATCTTATTATATGGCTAGCTCCGCGAGCGGGCAAGATGAATCAAATCCTGCGCAGTGATTGGCTACCCAAGCGGGCAAGATGGAGCTATCTTGCCTGCTCGCGACTACCCGCCGTGTCCCGCAAGAAAAATTTCCCCGAAAGCCATATAATAAATCCTTTATTGACCAAGCTTGTTCGTTCAAGATGGCTGGATATTGGCCTTGTTCTTTTCTTGCGAGTTTATGGACCTTGACTCTGTCTCGGTCCATAAACTCGCAAAAAATGAACTTGGCCAATATCCAGCCATCTTGACCTCACACTTGGTCAATAACCCATATCTATTTACCAAGAGATAAAAGACATCCTTGAGAATAAAAATACAAGTAGATAAACAAACTGTTTTCTCCTTCTTTAATTGTTTTTACATTAAATGAACAAAAAAAACCCAAGTATCCAAAAACACGAATAAATTCTCCAGAAGATAACAAGAATGGCAATGTTCCTCACACAAGAGCTGGCACAAAGAGATAATGGCAATGCCACCTAATGAAGACATGACACTTGGTATTGGCATGTATCCCTATTTAAACAATAGAGAGTTTCTGTCGAGGAACTATCGGTTGATAGTTGCCCCATGGAAATTTGATGTTCTTAAAACAAATATGCTAGTTTTAAGAACATCAAATTTCCAAGGGAAAACTATCAACCGATAGTTCCGAGACATAAACACTCTATTATTTTTATCGTTCACCACTAAATTTTCTTCCGCACGCCAGTTCAAAATTCATATTGAATTATTTTCAACTTTTTTAGATGAAAGCTATGGAAGGTCGTTGAAGCCAAATGTAAAATTTGAAAAAGAAAACAGACAAACACCCACTTAATATATTTCAATTGTTTACTTTCTGTAAGCCCGCTTCTTTACAGAAACATTTACACAGACGAGTACTATCCATCCGGGTATTTTCCTCAGACAGGCACTATGGGCTGATACTGTCTCTCCACGGATGAACACTATTGCGTCACGTGATCAATTTAAACCAATAAGAATCGGAGAAAATTCGGTGGTGAACTATAATATGTACTAATTGGACCAGCCGCATAGAAAAGGAAACCTAGGCAAGCACTTCTTGAAGCAGCCTCACATGATGACTATACACACTGCGTGTCTACAAAACACTGCTTCGTAACAAACAGCTTAAAGGTAGCAAGTCAACAACAGAGGAAAAGAAGAACAGAAGGACAAACAACCCTGACCTTAACTGGTGATTCCTTAGCACTATATTGCGAACGCTTCAAGTGCAGAATTTTACACTTATTCAGTAGCATCAAAAACAAAATCATTACTCATGGATTGTATGTTATTTGGATTATTTTCGATTCTTTTGCATAAGTTGTTTATTATGTTGTTCCTTATGCTCAAAAATTCATGTATGCCTATCAAAGTTCATCAAAAAACTGTACCTTCCAGCCACCGCAAAATGTAATGCGGAGTGATAAAATAAATGAATAGTACTATTTAAAAGACCTGGCAAAATAGGGTAAGACTGGTACATCATATCTCTTTTGCAAGCATGGTGACCTATTTTAATTTATTTTTAGAGACTGTGCTTGGTAGGAAACATTCAGGGAATGTATTGTGCATTTGTTTTCATGATTGTGCCCAGGAGATTACTTTAAGCCTACTTTAACATCGGTAGAAATCATTCCCAATACTGATAGAAGCAAAGAAATACCAGACAAAATAAAGGCTCGAAAGTTCAAACTGTCACAAGAATGGTAAACTAGATTTCTTGACATCCTGAACTACCTCAAATTTCTTGAACTGTAACCAATTTCAATCCTTGCAATCCTGCAAATTATTTCGAAACTACTGTTTTTGCTTTGCTCTATAGCATTTTTATCCAACTAAGCTGTATATTTGGTGGCATTTGGCGATACAAGGTGGTAATAAGCTGAGTGAAAATTTGCTCTGTCTGCACGACAGCGTTTCTTTATGCCCGTGACGGAGGCAGATCTTAATTGCAAAATTCAAAACACAACAGTGTGGACTATACAAACTAGTGCCAGCTTAGTTCGTGCCGCTTGAAAGCAACACGATCAACAAAACTTAGATTGCTGATGAACATGTCGAAATGGCTTCGTAGACTTGAGCCATATAAATTGCTCACTCCATTTCTACAAACAACATAATACAATACACTACACTTCACAAAGCTTCTTACCAACAATACTAGGCTTCAAAGGCAGCTGTGAATGTGTTTCGGGACATACAGAAAGATCCGGCGAAACACCCTCACGATAAAAGTCACAATCGATAGGTTTCGAGCTTTCAACTGGCAAACACCGTCCCGTCCCCTAGTAAAATAATCTCAGAGGACACGATCACAACGCATTTTCATTGGAAGAAACAACAACACATACAATTGGTCAAAAGGTGTCAGACATGTCTGCCACGCAGGACGAAAGTGCAACGCTACACATGGTTTACCTGTGGTTTTTTTTTAACCGCGCGGCCATGGGCCGAGCGCGGTTCATGGTTTACCCGTGGTTTTTTTAACCGCGCGGCCATGGGCCGAGCGCGGTTCATGGTTTACCCGTATGCAAGCCACCGTAATGGCGGTCACCGTCGACGAAATGTTTATTTGATCAAAATTGGGGCAAAATCTTTCGGAGATGGAAGTCAAGACATTTGTAACGATACAGAAAGTAATTTGGGACCGGTTGCTGGCTTCTAAGGCTGAATTTATCCAGAAGTAAGCTGTATTTTCATTTTCGTGCCGAAAGCCATGCGATGAAATATTATCGGCTTGTTCTGCTGTCTTGTTCTGTTTTTCTCTTGGTCTTTTTTGTAGCCCGTCGAGGCCAGTATTTTGTCTAAATGAGTTGAAAAAAGTTCGAAAAAGATGTTCCCATTCAAGCTTAAGCTCTCAGGCGATAATTCTGGAGTTTTTTGGCCGAAACGTCGGCTTTGTTGTGTTCGTGTTTTCGGTTGCTATGGGCGACCGTTGCTTCCTTTGTTAGGTCAAGTCTGGGGAGTGAGGTCACAAAAAAATTCTAATTAATTCTGGTTTTGTTCGATTTCGCTGAAATTTTAACACGATAAAGCTGGATTGTTAAGGAATAGATTTACCGTCTGCCGATGTGTGGTAGTTATTAACGCTGAAGTGTTATATCGCTTCGAAGTCAGGGTTTTGAAGAGATTTTTTTGCAACGTGTGGGTTCGGCGTGATTTTGTAATCGGAGGTTTCGGTTGACCCCCAAGGAAAAAATATCCGGAAAAGGTCATTTCATCGACGATTCAAAGGAATATAAATATGTATATGTTCCGAACTAAATTTCTGGTGAAAAAATATAACTTTTGACGAGCGCTGGGTTTTTAATTTTTTCCCGCGAAAGATGAGATTTATTAATGTTTCAACAGCTTTTGGCGAGTAAACATCACAGGTTGCGTGACTCAGAATTTGGCCGAGTGGGTAAACCGAGGGTAAACCATGAACCGAGGTGGGGATATGGCAAATTTGGTGAGAATCAAAAGTAACGCCAATTTTCTGTCACGTTTTCAATCTGTGGTCACTGGAGTGACCAAAATCGATACATCGGTCGGGATAGAGTTTTATTATTAAATTATATGACTTGTGTGACCACTTTGGTAGCCCTTTACTCGTGGAAAACACCAATTAAATTTAATCATGATTTTTAAGAAAGAAAGCTGTTGTTAATAGTGTTATTATTGTGTCATTCATATCGTTCATGCCCATACATATCCCGAAGAAAGTTCTAGATTAAGACCATTACGTCATCTGAGATTTGTCAACGGCTACCACTGATGGTGCAATACTGACAGTTTGTGTTGATCAAGTGATGTGATGTCTACAGAAAGAAAAGAATCATCAATGACTGCTTTGGAATGCGCACTGCGTTCCGACGGTAGTGCTAAGCGAACCGTTAAATTTTAAAAGCGCGGTTATAAGATCTAACAGATCTTCTTGTTTTTCGCAGTTTTGTCTGCGACCAGACCCAAGCTTGCACTCGGCCAAATTTTTAGTCACGCAACCTGTGATGTTTACTCGCCAAAAGCTGTTGAAACATTAATAAATCTCATCTCCGATACTGACTTTCGCGGGAAAAAATTTAAAACCCAGCGTTCGTCAAAAATTATATTTTTTCACCAGAAATTTAGCTCGGAACATATACATATTTATATTCCTTTGAATCGTCGATGAAATGACCTTTTCCGGATATTTTTTCCTTCGGGGTCAACCGAAACCTCCGATTACAAAATCACGCCGAACCCACACGTTGCAAAAAAATCTCTTCAAAACCCTGACTTCGAAGCGATATAACACTTCCGCGTTAATAGCTACCACACATCGGTAGGCGGTAAATCTATTCGTTAACAATCCAGCCTTATCGTGTTAAGATTTCAGCGAAATCGAACAAAACCAGAATTAATTAGAATTTTTTTGTGACCTCACTCCCCAGACTTGACCTAACAAAGGAAGCAACGGTCGCCCATAGCAACCGAAAAACACGAACATAACAAAGCCGAACGTTTCGGCCAAAAATCTCCAGAATTATCGCCTGAGAGCTTAAACTTGAATGGGAACATCTTTTTCGAACTTTTTTCAACTGATTTAGACGAAAGACTGGCCTCGGCGGGCTACAAGAAAGACCAAGGGAAAAACAGAACAAGACAGCAGAACAAGCCGATAACATTTCATCGCACGGCTTTCGGCACGAAAACGAAAATACAGCTTACTTCTGGATAAATTCAGCCTTAGAAGCCAGCAACCGGTCCCAAATTACTTTCTGTATCCTTACAAATGTCCTGATTTCCATCTCCGAAAGATTTTGCCCCAATTTTGAGTAAATAAACATTTCGTCGACGGTGACCGCCATTACGGTGGCTTGCATACTAAATTACCTAACTTGACAAAATTCTCCCGTGGGGGGGATATGACGAAAAGGGCTGAAAGATGGCCTATAATTGGCTAATGATGAGATCATCGAAAGTAACGCCAATTTTCTGTCACGTTTTCAATCTGTGGTCACTGGAGTGACCAAAATCGATACATTGGTCGGGATAGAGTTTTATTATTAAATCATATGACTTGTGTGACTACTTTGCTAGCCCTTTACTCGTGGTAAACACCAATTAAATTTAATCATGACTTTTAAGAAAGAAAGCTGTTGTTAATAGTGTTATTATCGTGTCATTTATATCGTTCATGCCCATACATATCCCGAAGAAAGTTCTACAAAGATTAAGGCCATTACGTCATCGGAGATTTGTCAATGGCTACCACTGATGGTGCAATAATACAGTTTGTGTTGATCAAGTGATGTGATGTCTACAGAAAGAAAAGAATCATCAATGACTGCTTTGGAATGTGCACTGCGTTCCGACGGTAGTGCTAAGCAAACAGTTAAATTTTAAAAGCGCGGTTATAAGATCTAACAGATCTTCTTGTTTTGGGACAGCGGATCGATAATCCGCATTCTTGACTGATAAAGGTGGCGAATGGTAAATGCGAGACTGCGAGACAAGCGTTTTTCTTTGCGAGCCCGACACATTTTGACTTTTTAGATTGCGAGACCGAGACTTCAAAGCACTTTGAGTGCGATCGCGAGACGTTCAGACTCTTAAAATTCGAGCCCAGATTTAGTTGAGAGCTAGAATGAGCTTGTACAGCCTTAAGCCAGCTTCTTGGAACTGACTGGAACTGGAAATTAGATTATAACACACTGCGTTATGATGTCCTAGAGAAAAAATAACTGTTTTTCTCGCGCCAAAATAGACGTTGCAGTAGGTTTTGTACCTTTTTGTGGAATTAAGACAATTTAGGAGAAGTTAGGATTAACTTTTTCTCGGAAAATTTTTAAGTTGCTTCATTGAAATTCAATATCAAGTAAAGCCGGAAGACGTCATTTATAAAAACAGATAAAGGATCGAAAAGGAACGAATTGGGACTTCGGGACCCTTCGCCGGACCGTTCGCCTTGCGAGAAATCGAGACTCCGAGACAGCTTCGTAGAAAAATCGAGACTGCGAGACGCACATTACCGCTAAAAACCGAGACTGCGAAATCCGTGAAATTCGACTAACATTTTACGAGACCCAGAGTTTTTGAAAGACCATTCGCCACCCCTCTGATAAACTCGTCTGAGCGCGCCGTGAATGTTTCGACTTTAGCCACGATACTTTTAATATTAGAACTTCTAAACAAACTTACGAAATTTAGTTGGACATTATTTTATTGCTCACTGTTCGAAGGCTGGTGACCAATATATTGAGGTTGAACCGACCGGAATCTTAAACTTTGTACTAGCTTTATATTAAAAGTGATAATGCCCAGAAAATTTTAGTCTCATTCCTGATTTGCTCTTGATTTTCTGATATAAGATATGCCTTACCTTTATTGATGACCGTGCGTAACTCTGGAATCCGTGCTTCTCGATGTCAACCAAGGTTGCCAACTGGTTTGTGCCGAGACATAATAAACAAACGAAACAATAGCTGGTTTTCACATGACGTCAATAAAATTCAAACTACAAAACTATTGATCTTAGTGAGATTTTTCTTTAATAATGTATAAGAGCAGTTGAAAACTAATATTCATACAAATTTTCGCTCCCAATGGGTTCTTGGTTTTGTGATACACTACGCTTGAATTTCTAAGCTTTTGCGTGACGCGGCATTTACATGAAGGCCTAGAGAGCTGTCATGATGGTTAAAATAGTGACTTATCTCGGGGAATTTAGCTATCTGAACAGTTCATGTCTTACAAAAAGTATTATTTTAATGTTTTAGAGTTCCTCGAGGGATAAATTTACGCTTTTGTAGTAAAACTCAGTGACAGATGTTTCTTTCGGTTTCCGGCCGCCATGTTGGTGCCCATACGGATGGGCACCAGCATGCCGTCTCCATACAAATCTCTATAAATTTGGGTAAAAATATCTTGCATAAGAAAAATCACTGACCAGAATCTTGGCGAGAGTCATTGCATGTTTACTTTCTTTCATTTCCCAGTTTCTGGACTTTATCTATTGAACAGTTTTGATTTTTATTTTGATCCATTTTGAATGGCGTGACACTGAAACCCAGCAATAAGCTGACTACATGTAGATTCCTGAATTTCCTGTTGTCAGTCGTTGAAATATAAGCCTTTCTTGTCTCGAGGTGGTCAACCGTAACCTCCTTCGGATCGTTTACAAGATGAACAAATATATTTGAATGATGTTGATGTTTGTAAAGAATTATCTTAGAGGCATAAGTCTATCATTCATATTGACTTACAATTGTGTTTTTGTGTTTTGATCCCAGTCTTAAGGGCGTGCATGAGGTTATTTTGGACGGTATGTGACTGGTGTTGCAGACCGTCTTTTTGTATTGTTTGTAATTATATGACATTTTCATCTTTTATTTTGCGACACTGGCGTTTGCAACATAAAAAGAAATTGCCAATTAACTCATTCACATCTTTTAGCTCAGGCAACCCGAACTATAGTTTCCTCCACAGCCGTTTTTTGGGATGTGACGCAACGAGCGATGAGCACATGAAGCACTTGTAGTTAGGGCTTTCATTTACCTTCTTTTTTTCGTCCTTCATTATGGTAGCCTGCGAACATCGCCTATTTTTTGGTGACGTGCGGCGTGAAACAAAAGCCAGGAATCCCTGGCGTGTTTGCACCGCAGGCCTTTTCACGCGAAAGCTTACCTCATTCACACTTTGCTATTATGTGATTGGTCTGTTCAACCGAACGCAAACAAACCACAAACCACAAACACAAAAGGAAAAGAATGTTTAAAAATAGATGAGTAACCAGGATAAGACATTTAGAAAAATAGAAAAACGATCTCTGGTTAAAAATTTGTTTAAAACGAGCTTTCGACTACCAGTCTGTAGTCTTTAACGAGTAATAGATAAAAAGCGCGAACGTTGAAATATATACTAAGAAAAGTGTGAAAAAACAAAATTATAATAAAAACAATAGAAATGCTTGTGTGCGAGTAAAAATGTTAATGTGAGGTTCAAAATAAAACTGAATACTGTCTTGGTAATTGTTTCGCATTATTGTCAGCATGGTTCGTAATTGCTGTGTGCCAGGATTCCAAAGTTTTTCTAACACGGAAATTTCCCTTGTCAAAGGAGTTTAGACAACGGCGAATTTTGCAGCAAACGCATTCTACAGATATAGAAAGAATTTCGTAATAAACCTACTTAGCATATTATAAAGTTCACTTTTAGTCACAAACTAACTGCTAAATTGGTTGCATATAATATAGAGTACTCTCAACTTAGCAGTAAATTAACGGCTAAATTTGTTGCATATGATATGCAAAACTCTCGATTTAGCAGTATATTAACGACTAAATTTTTTCTATACAATATGCAAAACTCGCGATTTAGCCGTAAATTAACGGCTAAATTTGTTGCATACAATATACAGGGCTCTCGATTTAGCAGTAAATTAACGGCTAAATTTGTTACCATAAAATATGCAAAACTCTCGATTTAGCCACAAATTAACGGCTAAATTTTTTCTATACAATACGCAAAACTCGCGATTTAGCCGTAGATTAACGGCTAAATTTGTTGCATATAATATAGAGTACTTTCAACTTAGCAGTAAATTAACGGCTAAATTTGTTGCACAAAATATACAGGGCTCTCGATTTAGCAGTAAATTAACGGCTAAATTTGTTTCCACATAATATGCAGAACTCTCGATTTAGCCACAAATTAACGACTAAATTTTTTGTACTATAATATGCAAAACTCGCGATTTAGCCGTAAATTAATGGCTGAATTTGTTCCACATATATGCAGTGCAATCGATTTAGCCGCAAATAAACGGCTAAATTTGTCACATAATATGCAGTGCTCTCGATTTAGCCACAAATTAACGGCTAAATTTTTTCTATATAATATGCAAAACTCGCGATTTAGCCGTAAATTAATGGCTAAATTTATTCCATACAATAAACATGGCCCTCGATTTTGTAGTAAATTAACGGCTAAAATATTCTCGATTTAGCAGTAAATTACAGCGAAATTTAAAATTTTAAGTGGGCTGTGAATCCCATGTACGGAAGTTTTTTAAACTTTGTAAAAATTTCAACGTTAAAAGATGCGTTTCATCGTGCTGTTTGTATTATAACCACTTTAAAGCTAATAGTAATGGTGTTTTTAGCAGAACATACCTATTGGTTCACGAAACCGATATCAACGTGTTCATCAATAATGGGATAGTTTTTTTGAAAAAGAACTGAAAAGAGCTAAGATATAGGGTGTTATGATACAAAAGACTTTTGTTTTGATTCCGCCGAGGGGAATCCTAACAGAGAACTCATTTGAGTTCAGTGGAAAAAATTATCTCCAAACCCATGGTGTCGCAATGGGCACAAAGACAGCAGTGTCTTTTGCAAATATATTCATGGCGGAGATCGAAACAAATTTAATCCAACAAAACAATACCAAACCAAGAGAATAGAAACGTTACATTGATGACGTTTTCTCCCTTTAATTTGGGACTGTAAAAGAAATGAAGTGGATCGTTTCATTGAACAAGCTAACACATTCCACCCAACAATAAAATTCACGGCCGAAATATCAGAGAACGAAATAACTTTCCTTGATACAGTAGTGTTCAAAGGAGAGAGATTCACAGAAAAATCCATCCTGGACATCAAAACTCACTACAAGCCGACCGAAACCTTTCAATATACCCACTTTACCTCGTGCCACCCCCCAGGGGTAAAAAGAGGCTTTGTCAAAGACGAAGCAATAAGACTGCTTAGAACAAACTCTTCAAAAACAACATTTGAAGAGTGCCTTGCAAACTTCAAACGACGCCTCGAAGAACGCGGGTATCCGAGGAAATATGTAGAAAGGTCCCTGTCAGAGGTCATCTTTGACTCAAGACAATCGGCTCTTAAACCACAAAAACAAAAAAAGGCAGAGAGACTACTGCCTTTTGTCACTACATACCACCCTGCAGTAAAGAAACTTAACAAAATCGTGATGGAAAACTGGAGTTCCATAGAAAATCAGCCTCTGCTGAAAACAATTTTTAAAAAGCCTCCAATCATATCTTTCAAAAGAGGTAAATCTCTATAAGACATGCTTGTAAGAGCAAAACTATAATCTGAAGGCTTTTGATAATGCGACGCAACCACAAAAACCACATTGGGAGTCCGTGCAGGCCTGTCTCTGTTTTTTCCTGTCTAGTTTGAAATTTTCCAGATAGGCCCCGTCCCTCGTGGAACCATTCTAGCGTGCATAATCAGTTTATGCACACAATATACAAATGTTACGAGCACATTTCAAAGCTCATAAAAGGCTTTCAGCCTTTTCCCTTACTAAGGGAATTCCAACAATGAGTGGATTGCCGTCCAAAACATTTGTATGCGTTCTACTAGCCGTTAAAGCGAATTATACGGTAAAAAACGCCTTCTAACAAACACAAGCTCAATTTTACGACCATCTGGATCGAAAATGCTGACACCCGATTGGCTGATATACCTTCTATAAAGGGCCAATAGGAGCAATGCAAACTCGATCGTAAACCGCAAAAATCAGATCTTTTTCAGTTTAACGGGAACGGAATTGAGAAAACATCTCTACCTTTCCCTCAAGCAACTTGCAACACTCTCAAACAACAGCTGAAAAGACTCAGAAAGAGTCGAAACCGCCGGTCCTGTTGTAGCCACTGCAACTGTTGCAGCAACAATGTGCGATGACTCAAACACACAATACCTCCATCCCAGTAATGGTGAAGAGGAACTACATACAGATAATATCATCGCGCCACCGAAAACGCCAGACTACCGTCCAAATGAGGACGACGACGAAATGCTGAACACCGATGAAGAAAATGATTCGGAGAACAGCCCTCCACCATCACAACCAAGACCAACCCAGAGCCCGCCAAGGGGACGCAGGGAAAACCACCTGCCAACGAGCAACAGGCCTGACAGCCCGCCAAAATCCAACTTGCCGAAGCGAGGCCAAAAAAGAAAATACACAGACCACAAAACTGTGGAGAACAAAATAGCAAAGACTGAAAACTCAATAAAACTATTAGAGGAACACCTAACAAATCGGACTTGTCCGAAATCTTTGCGATACACGGCGAAACCAAATATTACGCCGGATAACATATTTTAAAAAGAAATCAAGGACATCAAGCTAGATGCTGAACAAAGTCTAGTAGATGCCTTAACTCGCTTCCACAAACGTAAGCTCGACGGAGAAAGAGAAAGAAACTAAGGGCATTTTCGCAACCTAATGCTCGCAGAAACAAACATGTAAATAGCCAACCTTTCAACGACATGCTATCGGCGAACCACATTGTAAACCACAACAATGTAAACTTAGCCGATTTGCAGAAACAGATTTCAGATTTAAAAGAAATCGTTTGTTCACATGTATTTAAAAACTCTGCAAATAACAGGATAAACACCATCACAGTGTGTTCTCTGACTCTACGAAAGCTGGCCACAAAACCAGCAAGGGTATTTCTAAAAACAAACGACGCAAAAACCGTACAAACACCTCTGGAAAAAGGCGGACAGCCAAAGAAAGGGAATTAAATGAAAAATTCCTTAAAAACCTTTCAACCCATCAACTGTCTGACGACCAAGTCAACGTGCTATAAAGGGGTCTCAAATTTATCCCAACGCCCGTGACTAACAAAACCATAATTAGGCGACGACTCTTGCAGGATTTTGAACAGTTCGCGAGAAGAATGCGCCTCCAATAGTCCAATACATATATCACGGCCAAGATAAAGAACCACATCCTTTTCATGTCAAATCAAATCGGATGCCTCCGGTTCAACAATCCATCACCCTTGAAAGCTATTTAGAAAGTGTCAATTTATAAAGTGTCGTTAATTTACGGCTAAACATGGGTCTTCGAATAACATGGAACAAATTTAGCCGTTAATTTACGGCTAAACATGGGTCTCACTATATTCTATGAAACAAATTTAGCCGTTAATTTACGGCTAAACATGGGTCTCAGTACATAACATGGAACAAATTTAGCAGTGAATTAACTGCTAAACATGAGTATCAGAATATAACATGGAACAAATTTAGCCGTTAATTTACGGCTAAACATGGGTCTCACTATATTCTATGAAACAAATTTAGCCGTTAATTTACGGCTAAACATGGGTATTCGACTATAACATGGAACAAATTTAGCCGTTAATTTACGGCTAAACATGGGTCTCACTATATTCTATGAAACAAATTTAGCCGTTAATTTACGGCTAAACATGGGTATTCGACTATAACATGGAACAAATTTAGCCGTTAATTTACGGCTAAACATGGGTCTCACTATATTCTATGAAACAAATTTAGCCGTTAATTTACGGCTAAACATGGGTATTCGACTATAACATGGAACAAATTTAGCCGTTAATTTACGGCTAAACATGGGTCTCATTATATTCTATGAAACAAATTTAGCCGTTAATTTACGGCATGGGTATTGCTACATAAAATGAAAAAAATTTATAAGTTAATATACGGCTAAATTGGGCAATTGTAAGTATTTGGAAAAATAATTAGCCCTTAGTTAATGGCTAAGTTCCGCATTGTATAATAAAAAGATAAATTTTTATATATGTTTACTGAAAAAGTTTTCGGCTAAAAAATTTTGATATATATAGGAAAAATTTAATGCAAATTTTTTATTTATACATATACCCCCTTGTCAATCACGCGTGCATTGTCAAAGTCGATGGAATGGTCGTTCAGCCAGGCATGTGAAGCAATGTTGGAACCTTTTTTGAAGGTTTTTGTGTTTCTAATATGTTCTTTTTTCCTAGTTTGTAAACATCTACCAGTCTCACCGATATAACTCCACGGGCAATCGGCGCATGGGATCTTGTAAACGACATTTGTTTGTAGTTCCGCGAGTGGTCTTGATTTCGGAGAAACAAACTCTTGTTGCAATGTCTTAAGTAGACTTTCTGAAAAGCCCGTCGTCTGGTTTATATTCAGTACCCGCCGGACGAAGGACTTTTCCTGCTTGATTGCCGCCAATTTTAGCGACCCAAAAACGGGTCGCTCCGCTTCAACCAATCAGAGGTCCCCTGGATATCCCTTGGAGACGGAATTGTCAAACTATGCGCAACGAAACGTGACTTGCGGTTAAATTCAATATGGGGTCGATTGCGAAAGCCATTAACGAAGGTTCAAAGGCCACGGGATATCATGTATTACGTGACTACCAGAAGAAAACAGTGGAAGCATATCTGTCTGGAAGAGATGTGTTTATTTCTACATCAACCGGAGCTGGGGAAAGTTTGACTTTCGAGCTAGCTCCGTATGCCTTTGATTGTTTGAATGGAGATCATGCGAATAGCAACTCCATCGTCTTGGTGGTGGTTCCGCTTATTTCCCTGATACATACATACATACATACACGCACACATACACACATACATACAATAACTCAAGTATGGGTAAACCATAGCATTATATACAGTTCGTAATGTTCTTATAGGTAAATAATGTCTTGCTCTAACCATAATCCCACATAGCTTTGATATCTTAGAAGTTACTTTAATAATATGATGGTTCCAAGACAGATCATCATCAATAATCAACCCTAAGAAATCAGTATTATTAACACGTTCGATAATTTCATTACCAATTTTGATATTTATATTATGGTTCATCTTTTTGTTCTTTGCTTTGAAAATCATAAAATGTGTTTTCTTCACATTTAAAGATAACTTATTGCAAGCAAGCCAGTTTGCAACTTTGCAGAGTTCCTGGTTTACTGATTCACCTAAAATCTTTATATCTTTGTGGCTAAAGAATAAATTAGTGTCATCCGCAAACAACAAAAATGAGAGAAGACTTGAGCTTTGTGAAATGTCATTTACATATATTAAAAATAACAAAGGACCTAGAACCGATCCTTGTGGGACCCCGCAACTTACAACTAATGCATCTAAGTTTACTGACTTATAGTTTACAATTTGTTTCCTATCTGTGAGATAATTTTTAAACCATTCTAATGCAACCCCCCTAAAGCCATAATGCTCAAGTTTTCCTAATAGTATATGGTGATTTACTGTATCAAATGCTTTGGAGAGGTCTAAGAATAATCCAACCATGTATTCATTTCTCTCAATTGCCTGTGATATCTTATCAACAAGCTCTATGACTACTTGCTGGGTTGAGTGCCCAGCTCTGAATCCATGCTGATTGTTAGATAAAATATTATTTTTGTTGAGAAATGTAATTGCTCTTTTATACATTAGCTTTTCAAGAACTTTGGAGAAACATGGCAGAACTGAGATTGGTCTGTAGTTGGAAAAATTCTCTTTGCTGTTAGCCTTATACACTTGTGTTACACGAGCAATTTTAAGTGCGTTAGGTATAATTCCAGTAAGAAAAGACAAATTAAAAATATGCGTAAGAGGTTTCACAATGTAATTTGCAATCGCCTTAACTACTTTTGGAGAAACATCATCTAAGCCACTAGCTGTACTTGCATTTAATAGTTTGATTTCATTTAATACCTCATTTTCTAGAATTGCATCTAGGAACACTGAGTTAGGACATCTATGGTCCATATATGACTTAAAAGTTTGATGAGTATCTTGTATTTTCTTAGCTAAGTTGGGACCTATATTTACAAAATATTCCTTAAACTTTGTAGCTATCTCATACTGGTCTTTAATCACTTGTTGGTCATCATTTATAAATTGATCAGATACACTGACTTTGGATTTGGTTTTATGTATAACCTCATTAATTAATTTCCAGTTAGATCTAATATTACCTTTAGCTTTAATTTTTGGTGATAATAATTTTTCTTTGCAGTTGCTTTGATTTTGTTAAATTTATTTCTATAACTTTTATATATCTTTTCATTTGTTTCGGAAGGTGTGCTTAAATATTTTCTGTATAACTTGTTTTTGACCTTCCTACACTTTAGAATACCTTTAGTTATCCATGGTTTCTTTGTAGATATAATTTTCTGTAACACTCACTGTGGGTAGGCATTTATCATATCTTTCCATTAGTTTAACATAAAATAAGTTATAAGCATATTCTGGATTTGTGGACATACACACATCAGTAAAGTCAGTGTCATTGAGCTCACTAACACTACTGACAACACTAACACTACTGACAACACTAACAATACTGACAATTTTCAGTAATTCATCACTCTTTCAATATGCCATCTAAACAAATTGTTCATAAACAGTAGTGAAATTTCATGCCCCTACATATAGCCATAAAAGGAAGTCTGGGAACGGGCAATAGCAACACAGGCCGGTGAATTTTACAAGCTAATGAACTCATGTCTAACAATGATGAGTGATGATGAAGCATGGTGCAGTGAAACTGAAGAATCAGACTGCGAGTGACATTGATAGAGTCAGTGTCGTGAGAGTGATGCTAGTGTCTGTGAACTTGGACCAGATCAACAGAGAAAAGGTTTCGTACTAGAAATTGACAGAGAGCAACAAGTTTGTGCTAAAGAACTGAAGAAGCTGGCTCAGACCAGTCTTGAAGCCAGCTTCATCACTACTTACAGTACTTGTCAAGAGTTCCTGACTTGTGTATGTGGGAAGGCTCTCTGTAATGACCTATATGGGGAGGCTCAGCTCAAGATGAGTACCTTTTTCAGGCTTCAGGTATAAAATGATAGGGATTTCACAAGTTGAGGTATATGAAAGGGTAGGAAAATCTGTTTTTTTAGGGATTCCATTCTTCTGGTTCTAAAATGTTGAAAAGCTCTCATTTACTCTCCTCAGCCAGAATGAAGAGATTCTATAATATCGTTTATTAACGTCTTTCCAAGGGAATAGAAAAGGGATGCAGTATTCTTAAATAGCTTTGTTAAAGGGGTACATTTACCCTTTTGCAATGTAAGGGCGACAAAAGAGGTGCCATTTCTATCAAAATGGTACAAATGTATACAAAAGGGTAAGGGGTAATGGACCTTGAGATAAGGCCTTACCATTTAAAACTTTGTAGAACACCCCCCCCCCCCCCCCCCAGCTTGTATAACAAAGATGTTCAAATTTAGGCCTCACGGAACGGTATCCTACCCCTTGGACCGCTGATGCCCATTTTTTTGTGACATGCGCAGAGTACTTTTTTTTGGGAAACTGCTGTTCGTAGGGATACGCGGGCTCAACTCGCTGATGTTTACATTCAAGCTCACTCAAGCAAATTATTTTAAAATTGCAACAAAATGTCGAGCAGATGGGACGAAAAAGAGTTCACGGCAGTCATTTTTCCCGGTTAAATCAACCGTCAGTAAAGAAGAAGAAAGAAATTACCGATGAAAACGTGAAAAAAATAGCTGCAAGCAGTGTCCGAGTAGAATTGAAAAACCTGTCGAGCGAGGAAAAAATCGACAAACTCGAGCGAGACTGTAAACGCCTACAGTGTGAAAGTGCCGGCCTGAAGAGGACAATACAAACTCTACGACGAAGTATAGGTAAGTGTCTGCTCAAGTAGTCATCAAGCCGTCTATAAATCTCCTAAAAAGTGTTTCTTAAAGCTTCTGAATTACCAGTAAAAGCCGCTTTCCCACAAATACATTAAAAATTCGTGGCGATGTCAATTAATGCGAGTTTCGATGTTGTCACTAAATTTTTTAAACTCAAACTTATTTAACGTAATAATATATTACCACTACAAGGGGTCAAGGAATACTTAAAACGAAAATAGTTTTAAAAAGTTTGTAAAATGAAGCAAACTAAATGGTATGGTCACATAGGACACGGCTGTGTCAAAATACCAAACTTGAAGCGGCGATTTTGGCGATCGAGTTGGACACCGAGTTCCGAAGCAGACAAAAATTTAATAACATACTCTGGACTGGATATCACCGCTTCGCAAAAAAGGGCTCCTTCATAGCTGGGTACGCAGTAAACAAGATTTGAATCGCAGCTAAATGCTCTTTTAAAAAAGTCTGCTTGCTCGAACCATTGCAAAATGTTCAAAATTAGATAGATATTTAGGTTATTTTTAATTTTCTGTGGCCGGCCGGCTTTCGTGTATTACGCCAGTACTTCAGGTACTTTCGTAGGTTCATGTTAACAGCCTTTTAACCAAAAGCGACCGACAAATTTTAGTCTAGTCGTAAATTTTGTGAGAATGCAATTTTTCCCCAAAGGGTTTGTCTGCCTTTCGTTTTGTAAATTCGCAAGTCAACATCTCGACTCGATATAAGCGGACCGCCGAGGAAACAGTAACTTTCAGAAATCCACACAAGTACACTGTATACTTAAGTTTTTCTATCCTTAAATTTATTGTTTAAAAAAAAAAAAAAATACAAGTAAAACTTGTAAGGCCCTATTTATCATAGTAAGGAACAGTTTTTAATTATGACATTTTCATATTTACAGTATTTTTGAGAAGAATTAACAATGACCTAAGGAAAGATGTCTTGAAGTTACAAAGTGAAGCAAAGAAGCGTGAAAGAACTTTGAAGTCTACTGAATTGAAAACGAAACAAGTCGGTAACAAACTACGAGGGACAAAATCTGCTTCCACAAAGCTGAAAAGACAATTAAAGGAAAATGATGAAAATGTAAAGAAACCTAGGTATTCCCTTGTGGACACATTTTCTCATGGCAAAAATGGAACAAATCGTAGAACAGTCATGTTTATGGCCTGCATGAGATATTTACAGCATGCATGTTTGCTTTCTAGCCAAAAGACACCCATTGCATTACATCTAATTTTCAGTATTTTATTCAACTGTAGCCCCCCAACAAATGTTGTTGTCTCGCCATCCACACTGGCAGACTGGAATATCCTATTAGGGGAGGCCGATAAACTGATATTACGCAAAAGATTTGCAAGTAGCCAATATGATTTCCATGTATGGAGTGATGACTCCAACAAAGGTGGCGAAGAGCAGCACATTGTAGGTGTCCACACCTGGTGCCCAGAGATCAATGAACCCAGGGCATATGTCCTTGGTAACAGTTTGACAGCGAGTGGGTCAGGAAAACACCAGTCTGATGTAGAATATCATGTTGTTCATGATGAATATGGCATAACTAATGTTTCAGGTTTGGTTGGGGATAATGCCTCAACCCAGAAGGGGAAGGCTAATGGTTTAATAGCAAATAATTCAAGGGTTTTTGGAAAGGACATGTTCTTTGTTGGATGTTACCCCCACGTCCTGAACATTATGTTAAGAAGGATGTGCCAAGCTGGGTTTGGGGCCAAGGGTGACATGAATAACAACCATGTATTACAACTACTTTATAAGGTATCTTGGCTTCATCATGAACGCCCAAGTCAGTACAAATCAATGTATGTATCACTAGGAATCTTAAGTAAAGAGCCACCCCTTCCCCAGTCCTTTATTGACACGAGGTGGACATACTATTATGAGACACTTCAATGGCACTTGAAGTATGGTAAAGCCTGTCTACAACTTGGAGAGAGTGTCCTGGAAAGAATGCCAAAGTCAGACAGCCACTACACAGTGTGGCAGAATGTTATCAAGTTGAGCTCCTGTCCAATGATTCAAGTGGAAATTAAGTTTTTGTATGAGTTTCTTGACAAGTTTCTTATTCCATCTCTCAATGCATCACAAGCAACAGATCAAGAACTTGGCTTCTCCAGTGGATACCTGGCACGATTATGGCCAGCAACTGTCCTTAAACATCATGAAACATTAAGTAAAATGTTGATGTCTCCATCAGCATATTTTCCTTTAACTGAGCAGCAGATGAAGATGTCACTGAAGGATCCTGCAGCCATCAACCACTTTCGTCAGGAAGTGCAGAGGCCAATGTTGCAAGAAGCACTTAAAGTTGTTAAAGACCATGGATCAGAGTGGTTGTCCTTCCCCAAGTTATTTGGAATTGGAGCTGATCCAAGATACCAAAGTTCTTTCTGGTATTCTGTTTTGAAGGCTCTTGAAATTCCTGTCATGCTGTCAACTGAAAGAGAAAAAGAAAGCAGGTCAGTGCAAAATTTCTATGTCCACAGACAAAATCTTCACACATTGGTTTGTAAGGACAGAACTGGTTTAGTTAAATGGGCAGAAATCTGGAACTTGAAGGAACCAAAACTACTGAATGATATCAAAAGAGTTGCAACATCACCACAGAGTAGTCTCATCAGTAAAGAAGCTAACCCCCACCTTTTCGAGTTCTATGCCAAACACATTTTCAGTATTCCTGTGAACAATGTAATTGCTGAAAGGCAGTTCAACCTTTCACAACTTTATCTTCAAAACAACATGTCAGAGCTGTCAAAACAAGCCTCGATAACATTTGTTGAGAACATACTTCACAGTGGAAAAAACAACAACCGCACCACTGAAGCAGCAAGAGAAGTACATGAAGAGAGAATGAAGGCATATGCAAACATGCTGAGCTCAGACCTTTTGCAAGAGGCAAGAAAGAAGTTAAATATGATCCGAAAATGTGAAAACCATGGGCCACTGACTGCAAAAGATGTATATCCCAAAGCTTGGGAAGCAAGGAAACTAAATAGCAACACCTCAAGCATGATCCAGTCCCTCAAAGCTGAAGGCCGCAAACTTGAACTGCAGTGGAAAGCTTCCACCAAAGGCACATCACAATTGGAAAACCAGAGGTCATTCCGGCCAACTGTCATTACAGAATTCAGAACAGCTGGAAAGGTTCTATCTCTAATGCAACTTGCAGCTACTGAGGTATGGGGTTATGGGCAGGAACTTTCAACACATGACTTACCAAGAGAATGCCAGTTCTTCGTACAAAACCTGCCAAACATTGTACAGTCTTTGAACATTGATCTTCCATCCACATTGGACATGCATACCACCCAGTTTCCTATACAAGAAGAATGAAAGTCAAATATGGGGTGGCTCTTTCTAAAAAGGTACTTTCACAAAAAGATTATTTTCAATTGTAACAATTTCATACTAAACAAATGCGCTTCAACTATGTTCTATCTGAGATTCAGATAAAGTAATTAGTTTGTGGGGAGTCTTACCCATTTGTAAAATACAAATTGTTGCAGTGTAAATAATAGTGATCATAAATATCAAAATACTTCTGAGTGATTATAATGTAATGCATGATTACTGTAGAGTTGTACAGTCAGCAGTTTACAGTGAATGTGAATATAAAAATACTTCTGAGTGATTCTAATGCATGATTGCTGTAAAGTTGTACAGTCGGCAGTTTACAATGGATTTGAACATACATAATTGTTTTTCATTATCATTCATATGGGGCAGTTGTTTAAAACTAGCATGATAAGTAAGCCGCATAATTTTCACAGTAAAAATGCAAGTATTGGTAATTTTTAACGTAAAGTTTGCTTAAAATTACACAAGAGTGTAGCTTGTATAAGATAAAATAACATAAAGCAGTGTACTAATGTACATGAGGTACCATGTTGCATGAGAGAAAAAACAAGGTAGAAAGGAATCGAAAGTAGCCTAATATAGTGGAAAGTAAAGCAGAGCAGTGTTTATTAAAACCTGATGTAACTGATAAAACGCACAACAGACTGAATAATTTTATTCCCTCCCAAAATATGAAAATGTTATCAACAGCGGGATGTCTAAACAAGACCACCTTTATTCAGAACATTAAAAATGAAAGTGCCTATTATGCTGGAAAAAAATCATTACTGGAATACCAAACAGTTGTTGTGGCTTACTAATCAATACTAGCAGGGGGTAACTATTTGCATTTACCTGAAAGAATGGAGCGTGAACTCACCTCTCGTAGCCTCGAATTTAACATCTCCCAAGCTGTCTCCGTGCGCTTAGTGCATTCAACATTTATTTCACTACAATATCTTGGGCGCGCGGGGAAAAAGTTGAAATAACTTCAAGAGCAATCAGTCTAGGTCTCCAGACCTTCATTATCCAGGAAACTAGAAGGCAAATCTCCAATTTCACCGTTTCGGTTTTTCGATATCACCGCCTCTGCCCGCTGAGGACGGCAAAAAAGTAAAAAAATACGTATTTCTGCCACTTACGCGACGAAAGAGAAAAAATTAAAACGGTAGAACTTTCAGCCGTGTCCCATTCTTCCTTCTTAGCACGTCTATGGGCCAAAAACTTCGCGTCGGAAGACGATATTCAGCCAAAAAGTTTACAATAATTTGACTGGAGCAAGTGTTTCCGAGAAACGGTTCAACTGCGCATGTCATAAATTTTTTCCTGCTGATGTACTGCAAACCATTCCGTGAGGCCTAAAATTATTGTTTTGTGAAAAAAGGCAATTGTTAAAAAACAAAACAGTGCCAAGAGATTAAGTGATTGTCAATGCAAGCTTCCATTTGTATTTTGAACAGGAGCCATAATCGGGGACGGAGACCGCAAGCGCGCGCCATTTCTAGTATTGGGGTTGTCCCCATGATATGGGACAATAATTCTATTTTTAGAAGAAATTGCGCCATCGCCTGCGGAACACGCGCGTACATGCTGCGAGGATTTCTGCTGATGTCGCGCAGGGGAAATGGCGTCCGAAATTCCCGAAATTCTTCATGTTTTTGGCCCAGAACTCAACGCGTTTACGTCTTTGGAATTTGGTCAATTAAGTATTTTCGTCGTAAGCTGCTCCAGTTTGAGTGAAGTAAGACAGTGTCGAATTTAGGTATGTTCCGCTTTAAGCTTAGATATATATCGCTGACCAAGTTGTGTTCCGACGGATGTTTCTTTTACATGAGCTGTACATTACTCCACTTTAAATTTCACATATGTTGAAGATTGACAGCTTTTCCATTACACAGCAAAAAACTAGCTGGATATATTTAGATATAGCAGAGCTTCAGGACTTCATAGTTTCCTAGCTCCTCTTGCCACTCGCTTGCGAGGAATTTGCCAGTCTATCGCGACCGAAAAGTAAAACAAAATTTGCTAGTTTGAGTTTCGCCTGAATTGTAAGCAACGCTTGATGTTTCATCAAGGCCCAATAACTTTACGTCCGTAGATACTGCTCAGTTTTATTCGTGTAAAATCCAGTAAATTCTCTGTTGTCGATGAACGAGAGCGCCCGCCGATGTGTGTTTTGTACAGTCAGTAAACATGACAAATTGTACTTCCGCCGCACTTTCGTGTGAAAGCGTACATCGAACTCAAACAATAACTCTGTAGTTTTTAAATATGTTTAAGATTGATAAGTGTTTGAGAACATATTAAAAGCTAAGCTGAAAATATGCGAATAAGGCAGAAATAATCAGCAAAGTATGAGATGTACGATGGCGCTTTCTTTAATCAACTTCGAATAACGATTTCGATTTTGTTGATCGAGTTATCAAAACTCCTTGTCTATTTTCATTTTCGCAGTGTAAAACTTCACTATGCTTATGTTGAAGAAACACACATGATGTTAGTAGCCTTTTTTGCGTTCGTGAAATTTGTTGCAGCATCTCAGCACAAAAGATAACGAAAGAAATCTTTGTCAAGATTTGTTGGCAATTGAAAACACCGACTCGGACTTGAGAGTGCATGAGCTGCACTATGCAAATGAGCTAATTGTACGCGTCAGACTTTCCTTTCAAAAACTTTTGCAAACGCACCAAACAAGCAGAAACAATAAGAAACCATCGAAACAGGTTTTGGTTATGATTCACCATTGTCTGAGAAACTCACAAATAACCTCGATACCAGAGTAGAGAGTTTCTTGCTATATTCTTAAGTCAGAACAAACGAAAAAACATACGTATAAGCTTTCAACTAGCGCGAGCAGATCTTATTATCCATTCCTAGCGGGAGATTGAAGTCTTGTTTTCGACCCTGAAAAGCCCACCTTTTCCGTTAGCTCAGAGCGTAAAACTACATATAAGCGCCCTGGTTCGTATTCCCTGCCTTATTCCCTACCTACGCTGTGAAAAATACGCAAGATAATCCCCAAAGGTCTTTCAACTCCCACCATTTGATCACGCAACGTGACAACATCCACGCAAGAGCCCTCGACATGTGCGTGGATCCGCGCGGATATATGACGTCAGGATGGCGCAATTTGTTCTAAAACTAGAAAAATTGTCCCATATCATAGGTGCGCGCGGATCCCAAGACTTACGGTCTCCGTCCCCGATTATGGCTCCTGATTTTGAATTAAAATGGGTATAACATTATCCTCAAGTATACTTTGCAGCTTCACAGAGGCCCAAACTGATAATGAAAACGTATGTTTTAACACTTAAAATTCTATTTTTGCCCCTTCCCTTGTACTTTGTGATCTTTGTAGGGAAATTCTGAAAAGGTCCCCCCTTCCATCCCCCCCCCAAAAAAAATTCAAATTTTATAAACAAATCACTTTTTATCTTGAAAATGGTCTCAGAGACAACAAAACATTTTTATGGTTAGCTAAATTACTTATTAGGAAAATAAAAATGTTCAAGGAAAAAATGAACAGGAAGAAACAACAACAAATTAACTATTCTTTTTTTTCAGAAGGGCTACTACTTGTATATTTTTTTAACTTACATGTAGGTCAACATAATTTGTTTTCACAATTTACCATAAAAGAAAACACCACGGAAAGGAGAATTATAGTTGTGGCATCTGAGCTACATTTTTAAATGGAAACATTTCCCGTAAAAAATTTCCAAATTATATTCTTACCAGTACAACAACATACCAAATATATTTTGCAGAGAAGTTTACTTAATTAATAAAATTGATGTAGTGAAATTTTCTATTTAATTTTTGTACACCTGATCTTACAGAGTGCAACCTTTGGTTTAACTGGTTCACTTTACTGTTAAGGAATAATTAAATAAATCACACCAGAGTGGCTTTGTATCTTTATTATAATTCTCATTATCAGTAGAGAAATCACACTTGTACACTGGTCTACTGATACTCTAATGTGTACGTTAACCATGGGAAAGCAGGTTGCATCACCTAAATCATAGCATTGTATGCCTGTGTGGGGTGTATATGCCAGGAAGTAACCATCTAAGAAAAGACAAACATAAATTATGTCATCGTTCCAATGACTCACTGTAAGTGGGTATTTGCACATTTACCACCTTAATAAACAAGATACATTAAAGTATAATTTTTACTTCCGCTTTAAACTTTTCAAACTTACAGTTTGTTTTCACTTTCAGAGAGGTTCTTAAATTCACAAGCACACCACCCACCCCCTCAGTCCCGATTCCTACTCTCCCATAGCCAGGATCCCATTTCAACCCTCCAACATTTCCATAATCACATTAAATCAGTAATTTTTTTTCTAATTTTGGTCTGACTTAGATTTATCTCCACCCAGCCACGAAAGCAATGGTGGCAGATTTCTGTATATTTGTTGGTCTAGTTTACTTAATTGCTCTTAGATTCCCACCTCCCTTTTGACAGAATTAAATTAGATTAAAAAATAAACTACATTAGTTTAATCAAATTAATGCAGAGGCAAACATTGAACCAGAAAATTACTATAATTGGTATGAACGATACCAAAGTATAACTTACATAATTAATATCACGTCTTTTCTATTGTAATTTAAGACAGTGCAGCTACTAATAGGTTAACCACAAAAACCTAAAAACATGACTTTAGAAACACAGGTAAACGAGAATATTGCCAGTTTTGCTTTTGCTACCAACCACTCTGCTTTTAAAAAAAATACATGTAAGATAATGACAAAGCAATAACAAAACCAACCAACCAACCTCTGGCAATTCAATAAACACACCAAATTCCCCTCCAAATTCTCTTCAACACCTTACAGTACATGTAAATGTCAGCAGCATAAATTCAACTCAATGATTTGGCATGCTACTGTCATCAAATTTTTACCCCTTGATTCAGAAGTTTTAGGAGTATCAAATATAATTCTACTATAGATTACAAAAAGCACTGTTTACCTTTGCAAATATCTGCATTAGTTCTGTAGATATTTAAGTTTAAAATGTGTAAAATATATGCAAATGAGAGGACTGATGATGTCATACACCAAACCCAATATTACATCAAGTGCAGACCATATATACAGCAGAGATCATTGAAACTTGGTAGCCTTATAGTTCTACAGGCAACACATTAATATGGCTATGAAAAATATGTTCCCAATTGGCAACTCAATCTTTTCCAGTCCCCCCCCCCCCAACCCAATTTCAATGATGCAGTGATTTTCAGCTTGAAAAACATTAATCAAGGCCATGACTTCGACCTTACTATTTAATAGGCTTACTGGATCATGCAGATGAAGCACCATTGGCAAATATCAAAATGGAATTCCAAAGGTGGCCAGAAAAGCCTAGAATATCAGGGAAGGTCTGAAATGCAGTCTGTTGCCATGGTAACAAAACTGTTAAGCTCATATTATGTAGCACATCTGCAAATTGCATCATAATAGCACTGTCCCCACTGGAGCAATGGTTCAGTAGTTTACTTGGACAATAAATTTCATAACTTTCATGAGGGACTGGATGATCTAAATGGTATGTGGGAGACTCCCAGGATATTTGCAAGAATGTATGACTATCTCTTTACAGGTATTCATTAATAAATAAATAAATAAATAAATAAATAAATAAATAGACACTAACACTACTAACATGATTGAGTTTGGAAAATATATATATATTTTTAGTTTATGATATTTTGAAAAATTCCCCTCTCCCATCTAACATGCTGATCTTCTTTAATTTGGTACTTGAAATTGATAACAAGGATGCTACACCTTGGCAACTCATTGGTCAGGATATGTTGCGCAGTCTTCACATCAGATAGTGGGTCTGTACATATTATTTACGTATTTATTAAACAGAGATCTCCCCATCCCATCCATGTGGAAATTCCAATTTTGATTAATACTTTTCTTTAAAAAGTTTGGCTTTTGAGACCCTCCCCATCCTTGGAATTTCCAATAATCTCCTTGGGGTGGGTATGGACATTTTCTAGAACCACACAATAAAACAAATAAACAAACTTTAAGATAAAATGTTAAAGTATAAGTCAGTGTGACATATATACATTGATAATTAACTTATAAAGACATGACTGATCATTGCAACTATACACAACTTAACCAAAGGTGAAATTATAGCCTGAAAAAAAAATTAGGTGTGAACTGGATTCCAACCCATGACCTCTGTGACACCGGTGCGATAACTTAATTAAAGTTCTATGCTACAACATACCAAACGGCTAATTTATTATAAAGTGACACAGCTAAAGGAGAGTTGTCAAGATATCAACTTTTTTGTGAATTCTAAAAGATCAATACAAGTCTTCTAAATTCAAGATTATTATACCTAACAAAAGACATACAGTAGGGCACTGCACTGTGTGCTCTCTCTACGCACTCTTCCAGGCAGGATAGTAAAACATATACATGTATTTGTTTTTTTGGAATATACTGTTACTGCATGGTCATACAAGAGGTACTAGTTGCTGCTGAGTTTAAGTCTTAAAATAAGTGTAAACTAAGTGTGACAAAATATAATGTATATTAAATCTGCACCAGTTCAGTACAATTTAATACTAAATTCTAATCAGCTGTTAAAAAAAAATTATTGTTAGCACCTGATATTACATGTACTTTGTGAAAGCTTCTGGAGGAGTTATACTTTTATAAAGTACCTGGCAGCAAGTACTATTTTGATTTAATAAAGCAAGACTGTAGTAACTGCTAAGAAAATGTGTTTGGTACATCCCAGAAAAATTGGGTGGGGGTCAGTGCCGCCCTCTTCACAAAAGTTAAACCCTTGACTATTTATGACCTTAATCTGCGATTTTCCCTACCCCATTTATGACTGTTGCAACTGCTACAGTTGCCCTAAACATAAGTTTTGAAGGACTTTTGTTGATGGTCTTATCGATAATGATGAAAATTGAGGTAGCTTATTCTAAAAAAACATACCAAATTAAAGACTAGAGGGCAAAAGCCTTACCCTAGAGTATTTGTGACCAAAATGGCCGAATAACCATACCCTTTGGGGCTGCACATAGCTATATATAGCACATAGAGGAGAGTTCCCCCCCCCCTCACTCCCGAAGGAGCAGGAATCAAAATATTTTTGCCTTGATGACATAATAAAGATAAAATCTCAAGATAATCAAGAGTTACATGTATGCATGAGACTTCACTATCAAAATGATGCCTGTTGCTTACTGTACATGTAAATTGTTCAGTTCCAGAAAATATCCATACTCCACCCACAGAAGGGATTGGAATTTCCTGGGAGGTGGGGGTTCTATAAGACCAAAAAATTTAAAGAAATGTATAAAGCTCAATAGGAATTTCCAGAGGGGTGGGGGGGGGGGGGGAAGGGGGGGGGAAAGAACTCAGAAAAATTCCGTTCCGTGGGGGAGGTATGGATATTTTCTGGAACTACACATTGCATAAATTACTCCTACAATGTGCCAGAATTCTGTTAATCTGGTCACCAACAGGCCACAAAAATCTGACTGTATAATTAATAAATAAGAAAATGACCGACTGAGCTTTTGTTTGAGCCAGAATAATAAGGCCATAATAACAAGGTGGCTGTAAGGTGAGGTACATTCCACAGTAGTGATAAAGATGACACTCTCAAACACCAGTACCCATAAAGATTTTGGACAGTACATTTTGCATAATCAGTTGGAAGAGGAAGAGGGAAAATGGAAATAAAATAGAATGGCTCTTGGGTGCCAGAGACAACCCTTTCCCTGAGTTACCCTGGCGGAGCTAACTTCTGACTTATTTCTTTGCAAAATTCAACCAACTGTTTACACGAGGATCACGCACCAGACTTGGGGGCGAGACAATTCAGGCGAGCAAGTTGACTTGCCTTGGCAGGTAAAGTAACCAACAACTTTTCTTTGAGTATACGTAAACACTTTGGCTCGCCTAACTGGAACAACTCTCGGCATGGCGAGTGTCACGTAATGCCTAGATTTAAGATTTAAAGCAGCAATTTGTATCAAAGAAGAGAAGATTAACTTAGCAAAACCCACTCTGATCAAATGACTGAGGGAAACTTAAACAAAGAGGGATAGTTGCACATTTGATTATTTAATAAGAGTTACGAATAATCATGCAGGGTCAACTTTTACTCGGCCTACAGGGGCTACATTTTCACACACAAACACTTGATAAAGTTGCCTCAGGGGGAGGGTTATCTCGGGTACCCGAGACCATATAAATGGGACCTATGTTGCCTCAAAGAACACCCCTACGATTTTCAAAGGGGAAGGTCCTTAAACAGGACCTTAACTTAGGGCAGTTTCAATGGCAGATTCCCCCTGATGGCTTGGATTTGAATAATTGATTTAATTACTTTTAAAGAGGACTAGAACTTAAAAATCTTGCTCCAATTTCGATCCAGCGAGACATAAGCTTCCATCCCGTGAATCAAGTTTTTACTGGGCGTTTTAAAAGCACTCACCAAAGAGAAAGAGACCGATGACCCCAAAGTACCAATATATGTACTGTATCTTACTGAAAACAACAATCTTCAACGAGAGATGTGGGAATGTGGGATACTGACCTTCAGCATGCGATCCAGCTTGTCTCTTCTACCAATACACGTGAGCCAAGAGCAACAAAAGCTCTGGTGACAGCGACTTTCGGAGCTAAACGGCTTCTGTTAATTATGTTCCCGTAGTACACAGTGCAAACTATGGCCAGCAATACTTCATCCAGGTTGTTGTTAGCATTATAGGCTATTGCACTTATTGTTATCACTAAATCACGAACAACAAGAACCAAAAGTCGGAACAACATCAGTTTTGCAAAATTGAACATGAATGCGAGAACTGTGTTTTATCTAGCACATGATCTACTTACGAATGAATTATTTTAGAATTGTTGGAATTACTGTAAATAATGTAGTTAAATTTTAGTCTCTTTTTATTGTAAATATCAAATTTAGGTTTTTAAATTTTATAATTGATTTTATTTATTTTGTGTCCC
>NC_138153.1:28783065-28843065 GCF_964199315.1 Orbicella franksi | reverse complement strand
CAATTGAGCATCGAGTTAATAACTGGTATGCTATTACACCTGGTTAGAACAAAATACCCTCTGACAGTTTCAATTAGATAACTATTAACCAGGCACACTCTATGGTTTGGTCTGAAAGGAGACACCAATTAGCGCTCGCCTGATTGATTCGCTGTGGCCGCTAGACGATTTCCCAAATACCCGACAGACAGGCGAAAAAAATCCCGCATCTTGTGCCCAAATTTTGGCGTCCCGCTTCCCGGGAAGCAGTCAAATCCTGTGTCCCGTCAAGATATTTAACGTTTTCCCGATTCCCGCACCGTGTTTTGGTCAAATCCCGGATCCCGAGAATACCCTTCCAGACCCTCGTGAAATAGTAGTGATCAGTAACGCAACTTGCCTAGTGAAATAGTCATGCAAATTTGTAACGTGACTCGGAGAAACGTGATCGATGTAAACACAACGACCGGATGGGGCACTGAGTTAATAAGATTGATTTTCAAGATATGAGATAAAAGAATATTGTATAGATCGTTTTCACGTGACGTCATCAAATTCCAAAATCCAAAACTAAAGAGCCACGAAAATTTTTATCCTCACGAGGCATAAGGGGATCTAACCTTATATCTGTTTACGTCTTTTCAACCCAATTGCATGCTTTGTTTGGAAACCAGCGACGTTTGAGTTATGGCGGTGCGTGACATACCGCTCCGATCGCGTTTGAGGAAAAACATACACTTATCTAGTGACTTTTAGCCCATTTAGGACTTAAAGTGTTAGGAAAGTGCTTGTGTAAATGTTTGTGGGTTCAGTTCAGATAATCAGTCGTCTAGATAGCCAAAGTAAGTTCCAGATGTTTGCACTATTTTCAGGCCGCCACGTTGGTGGAGCACAGAGCTCCACCAACACGGCGGCTCCATACTGGGCTCTGTAAATTGGCGCAAAACATTTCGACGAATATCTTAAGTTTGGGAAAACGCAGAGACCCAAAACTTGGAGAAGTGTCTTCTCTACCTGTCTCCTATAATATGAAAATTTCTTGACTTTATCTACTGAATAGTTTTCGATTTATTTTTTCGTTGCGTGACAGTGAAAACCATCTATAACCGTGAACATTACAACAAAGCTATGTGTACTTAAAACATCTGATCATTTAAAAACGAACTTGATCAAGTTTACATTTATGAACGGTCTAGATGCCATTTTTGAGGGATTTTCTTATACTTCATTTTAAGTTCATATAAAATGACAAATTTTCATGTACCGAAATACGACAAGTTTATATATTTATTGTTTATCGTATTTTTTACTTTACAGAACTACCGTGATACTTTAAAACGCGATATTTCTATTTACAAAATTGTAGTAAATTATTTAGTATGGGCCACCAATACAAATACCACTACGAGTTTACTTTTGAATTGATAGTCAAACACTTGGATCGATCTAAGGTATGGATGTTATACTACAGATCTAAGGTATGGATGTTATACCTCAGTCTTAGGTATGGCTGTTATACCTCAGGCCTGAGGTATGGATGTTATATCTCAGGCCTGAGGTATGGATGTTATACCTCCGGTCTTAGGTATGGGTGTTATACCTCAGGTCTTAGGTATGGATGTTATACCTCAGGTCTTAGGTATGGATGTTATACCTCAGGTCTGAGTTATGGATGTTATACCTCAGGCCTTAGCTATGGATGTTATACCTCAGGTCTTAGGTATGGATGTTATACCTCAGGCCTTAGCTATGGATGTTATACCTCAGGTCTTAGGTACGGATGTTATACCTCAGGTCTTAGGTATGGATGTTATACCTCAGGTCTGAGGTATGTATGTTATACCTCAGGCCTCAGGTATGGATGTTATACCTCAGGTCTTAGGTATGGATGTTATACCTCAGGTCTTAGGTATGGATGTTATACCTCAGGTCTGAGGTATGGATGTTATACCTCCGGTCTGAGGTATGGATGTTATACCTCAGTCCTGAGGTATGGATGTTATACCTCAGGTCTTACGTATGGATGTTATACCTCAGGTCTTAAGTATGGATGTTATACCTCAGTCCTGAGGTATGGATGTTATACCTCAGGTCTTACGTATGGATGTTATACCTCAGGTCTTAAGTATGGATGTTATACCTCAGGTCTGAGGTATGGATGTTATACCTCAGGGCTGAGGTATGGATGTTATACCTCAGGTCTTAGGTATGAATGTTATACCTCAGGCCTGAGGTACAGATGTTATACCTCAGGTCTAAGGTATGGATGTTATACCTCAGGTTTCAGGTATGGATGTTATACCTCAGATCTTAGCTATGGATGTTATACCTCAGGTCTTCGGTATGGATGTTATACCTCAGGCCTGAGGTATGGATGTTATACCTCAGGTCTTAGGTATGGATGTTATACCTCAGGTCTGAGGTATGGATGTTATACCTCAGGCCTTAGGTATGGATGTTATACCTCAGGTCTGAGGTATGGATGTTACACCTTAGGCCTGAGGTATGGATGTTATACCTCAGGCCTGAGGTAGGGATGTTATACATTAGGTCTTAGGTATGGATGTTATACCTCAGGTCTTAGGTATGGGTGTTATACCTCAGGCCTGAGGTATGGATGTTATACCTCAGGCCTGAGGTATGGATGTTACACCTCAGGCCTGAGGTATGGATGTTATACCTCACGTTTTAGGTATGGATGTTATCCCTCAGGTCTTAGGTACGGATGTTATACCTCAGGTCTTAGGTACGGATGTTATACCTCAGGTCTTACGTACGGATGTTATACCTCAAGTCTTAGGTACGGAAGTTATCCCTCCGGTCTTAGGTACGGATGTTATACCTCAGGTCTTAGGTATGGATGTTATACCTCAGGTCTTAGGTATGGATGTTATACCTCAGGTCTTAGGTATGGATGTTATCCCTCAGGTCTTAGGTACGGATGTTATACCTCAGGTCTTAGGTATGGATGTTATACCTCAGGTCTTAGGTATGGATGTTATACCTCAGGTCTTAGGTATGGATGTTATCCCTCAGGTCTTAGGTACGGATGTTATACCTCAGGTCTTATGTATGGATGTTATACCTCAGGTCTTAGGTATGGATGTTATACCTCAGGTCTTAGGTACGGATGTTATACCTCAGGTCTTACGTACGGATGTTATACCTCAAGTCTTAGGTACGGAAGTTATCCCTCCGGTCTTAGGTACGGATGTTATACCTCAGGTCTTAGGTATGGATGTTATACCTCAGGTCTTAGGTATGGATGTTATACCTCAGGTCTCAGGTATGGATGTTATACCTCAGGTCTTAGGTATGGATGTTATACCTCAGGTCTTAGGTATGGATGTTATACCTCAGGGCTGAGGTATGGATGTTATACCTCAGGTCTGAGGTACGAATGTTATACCTCAGGTCTTAGGTAGGGATGCTATACCTCAGGTCTGAGGTATGGTTGTTATACATGAGGACTGAGCTATGGATGTTATACCTCAGTCCTGAGGTAGGGATGTTATACCTCAGGTCTTAGGTATGGATTTTATACCTCAGGTCTTAGGTACGGATGTTATACCTCAGGTCTTAGGTACGGATGTTATACCTCAGGTGTTAGGTATGGATGTTATACCTCAGGCCTGAGGTACGGATGTTATACCTCAGGTCTTAGGTATGGATGTTATACCTCAGGTCTGAGGTTTCCATGTTATACCTCAGGCCTGAGGTATGCCTGTTATACCTCAGGTCTTAGGTATCGATGTTATACCTCGGGCCTGAGGTACGGATGTTATACCTCAGGTCTTAAGTAGGGATGTTATACCTCAGGTCTGAGGTACGGATGTTATACCTGAGGCCTGAGGTATGGATGTTATAGGTCAGGCCTGAGGTAGGGATGTTATACCTCAGGTCTTAGGTATGGATGTTATACCTCAGGTCTTAGGTATGGATGTTATACCTCAGGTCTGAGGTATGGATGTTATACCTCAGGTCTGAGGTATGGGTGTTATACCTTAGGTCTCAGGTATGGATGTTATACCTCAGGTCTTAGGTATGGATGTTATACCTAAGGTCTTAGCTATGGATGTTATACCTCAGACCTGAGATACGGATGTTATACCTCAGGTCATAGGTATGGATGTTATACCTCAGGCCTGAGGTACGGATGTTATACCGCAGGTCTTAGGTATGGATGTTAAACCTCAGGCCTGAGGTACGGATGTTATACCTCAGGTCTTAAGTATGGATGTTATACCTCACGCCTGAGGTAGGGATGTTATACCTCAGGTCTTAGGTATGGATGTTATACCTCAGGTCTGAGATATGGATGTTATACCTCAGGGCTGAGGTATGGATGTTATACCTCAGGTCTTAGGTATGGATGTTATACCTCAGGCCTGAGGTACGGATGTTATACGTGAGGTCTTAGGTATGGATGTTATACCTCAGGTCTTAGGTATGGATGTTATACCTCAGGTCTGAGGTTTGCATGTTATACCTCAGGCCTGAGGTATGCCTGTTATACCTCAGGTCTTAGCTATCGATGTTATACCTCGGGCCTGAGGTACGTATGTTATACCTTAGGTCTTAGTTAGGGATGTTATATCTCAGGTCTGAGGTACGGATGTTATACCTGAGGCCTGAGGTATGGATGTTATAGGTGAGGCCTGAGGTAGGGATGTTATACCTCAGGTCTTAGGTATGGATGTTATACCTCAGGTCTGAGGTATGGATGTTATACCTCAGGTCTTAGCTATGGGTGTTATACCTCAGGTCTTAGGTATGGATGTTATACCTCAGCTCTGAGGTATGGATATTATACCTCAGGTGTGAGGTATGGATGTTATACCTGAGGTCTTAGGTATGGATGTTATACCTCAGCTCTGAGGTATGGATGTTATACCTCAGCTCTGAGGTATGGATGTTATACCTCGGGCCTGAGGTATCGATGTTATACCTCAGGTCTTAGGTATGGATGTTATACCTCAGGTCTTTGGTACGGATGTTATACCTCAGGTCTTAGGTACGGATGTTATACCTCAGGTCTTAGGTATGGATGTTATACCTCAGGTCTCAGGTATGGATGTTATACCTCAGGCCTCAGGTATGGATGTTATACCTCAGGTCTTAGGTATGGATGTTATACCTCAGCTCTGAGGTATAGATGTTATACCTCAGGTCTGAGGTATGGATATTATACCTCAGGTGTGAGGTATGGATGTTATACCTGAGGTCTTAGGTATGGATATTATACCTCAGGTCTTAGGTATGGATATTATACCTCAGGTGTGAGGTATGGATGTTATACCTGAGGTCTTAGGTATGGATATTATACCTCAGGTCTTAGGTATGGATATTATACCTCAGGTGTGAGGTATGGATGTTATACCTCAGGTCTTAGGTATGGATGTTATACCTCAGGTCTTAGGTATGGATATTATACCTCAGGTGTGAGGTATGGATGTTATACCTGAGGTCTTAGGTATGGATGTTATACCTCAGCTCTGAGGTATGGATGTTATACCTCAGCTCTGAGGTATGGATGTTATACCTCGGGCCTGAGGTATCGATGTTATACCTCAGGCCTGAGCTATGGATGTTATACCTCAGGGCTGAGGTATGGATGTTATACCACAGGTCTTAGGTACGGATGTTATACCTCAGGTCTGAGGTATGGATGTTATACCTCAGGTCTCAGGTATGGATGTTATACCTCAGGCCTCAGGTATGGATGTTATACCTCAGGTCTTAGGTATGGATGTTATACCTCAGGTCTTAGGTACGGATGTTATACCTCAGGTCTGAGGTATGGATGTTATACCTCCGGTCTGAGGTATGGATGTTATACCTCAGTCCTGAGGTATGGATGTTATGCCTCAGGTCTTAGGTATGGATGTTATACCTCAGCTCTTAGGTATGGAAGTTATACCTCAGGTCTGAGGTATGGAAGTTATAGCTCAGCGCTGAGGTATGGATGTTATACCTCAGGTCTTAGGTATGAATGTTATACCTCAGGCCTGAGGTACGGATGTTATACCTCAGGTCTTAGGTATGGATGTTATACCTCAGGTCTCAGGTATGGATGTTATACCTCAAATCTTAGGTATGGATGTTATACCTCAGGTGTTAGGTATGGATGTTATACCTCAGGTCTGAGGTATGGATGTTATACCTCAGGCGTGAGGTATGGATGTTATACCTCAGGCCTTAGGTATGGATGTTATACCTTAGGTCTGAGGTACGGATGTTATACCTCAGGCGTGAGGTATGGATGTTATACCTCAGGCCTTAGGTATGGATGTTATACCTTAGGTCTGAGGTACGGATGTTATACCTCAGGCCTGAGGTATGGATGTTATACCTCAGGTTTTAGGTATGGATGTTATACCTTAGGTCTGAGGTACGGATGTTATACCTCAGGCCTGAGGTATGGATGTTATACCTCAGGTTTTAGGTATGGATGTTTTACCTCAGGTCTTAGGTATGGATGTTATACCTCAGGTGTTAGGTATGGATGTTATACCTCAGGTCTGAGGTATGGATGTTATACCTCAGGCGTGAGGTATGGATGTTATACCTCAGGCCTTAGGTATGGATGTTATACCTTAGGTCTGAGGTACGGATGTTATACCTCAGGCGTGAGGTATGGATGTTATACCTCAGGCCTTAGGTATGGATGTTATACCTTAGGTCTGAGGTACGGATGTTATACCTCAGGCGTGAGGTATGGATGTTATACCTCAGGCCTTAGGTATGGATGTTATACCTTAGGTCTGAGGTACGGATGTTATACCTCAGGCCTGAGGTATGGATGTTATACCTCAGGTTTTAGGTATGGATGTTATACCTTAGGTCTGAGGTACGGATGTTATACCTCAGGCCTGAGGTATGGATGTTATACCTCAGGTTTTAGGTATGGATGTTTTACCTTAGGTCTGAGGTACGGATGTTATACCTCAGGCCTGAGGTATGGATGTTATACCTCAGGTTTTAGGTATGGATGTTTTACCTCAGGTCTTAGGTACGGATGTTATACCTGAGGTCTTAGGTACGGATGTTATACCTCAGGTCTTACGTACGGATGTTATACCTCAGGTCTTAGGTATGGATGTTTTACCTCAGGTCTTAGGTATGGATGTTATACCTCAGGTGTTAGGTATGGAAGTTATACCTCAGGTCTGAGATATGGATGTTATACCTCAGGGCTGAGGTATGGATGTTATACCTCAGGTGTTAGGTATGGATGTTATACCTCAGGCCTGAGGTATGGATGTTATACCTGAGGCGTGAGGTATGGATGTTATACCTCAGGTCTGAGGTATGGATGTTTTACCTCAGGTCCTAGGTATGGATGTTATAGCTTAGGTCTTAGGTATGGATGTTATACCTCAGGTCTGAGGTATGGATGTTATACCTCAGGTCTTAGGTATGGATGTTATACCTCAGGTCTTAGGTATGGATGGTATACCTCAGGTCTGAGGTATGGATGTTTTACCTCAGGGCTGAGGTACGGATGTTATACCTCTGGTCTTAGGTATGGATGTTATACCTCAGGTCTTAGGTATGGATGTTATAACTCAGGTGTAAGGTATGGATCTTATACCTCAGGGCTGAGGTACGGATGTTATACCTTAGGTCTTAGGTATGGATGTTATACCTCAGGTTTGAGGTATGCATATTTTACCTCAGGTCTTAGGTATGGATGTTATACCTTAGGTCTTAGGTATGGATGTTATACCTCAGGTCTGGGGTATGAATGTTATACTTCAGGGCTGAGGTACGGATGTTATACCTCAGGTCTTAGGTATGGATGTTATACCTCAGGTCTTAGGTATGGAGGTTATCCCTCACTTCTGAGGTATGGATATTATACCTCAGGGCTGAGGTTCGGATGTTATACCTCAGGTCTTAGGTATGGATGTTATACCTCAGGTCTGAGGTATGGATGTTATACCTCAGGTCTTAGGTACGGATGTTATACCTCAGGTCTTAGGTATGGATGTTATACCTCAGGTGTGAGGTATGGATGTTATACCTCAGGCCTGAGGTATGGATGTTATAACTCAAGTCTTAGGTATGGATGTTATATTTCAGGCCTGAGGTACGGATGTTATACTTCAGGTCTTAGGTATGGATGTTATACCTAAGGCCTCAGGTACGGATGTTATACCTCAGGTCTTAGGTATGAATGTTATACCTCAGGTCTGAGGTATGGATGTTATACCTCAGGCCTGAGGTATGGATGTTATAGCTCAGGTCTTAGGTATGGATGTTATACCTCAGGTCTTAGGTATGGATGTTATACCTTAGGTCTGAGGTATGGATGTTTTACCTCAGGTCTTAGGTATGGATTTTATACCTCAGGTCTTAGGTGTGGATGTTATAGCTCAGGTCTTAGGTATGGATGTTATACCTCAGGTCTGAGGTATGGATGTTATACCTCAGGCCTGAGATACGGATGTTATACCTCAGGTCTTAGGTATGGATGTTATACCTCAGGTGTGAGGTATGGATGTTATAACTCAAGTCTTAGGTATGGATGTTATACCTCAGGCCTGAGGTACGGATGTTATACCTCAGGTCTTAGGTATGAATGTTATACTTCAGGTCTGAGTTATGGATGTTATACCTGAGGCCTGAGCTATGGATGTTATACCTCAGGCCTGAGGTAGGGAAGTTATACCTCAGGTCTTAGGTACGGATGTTATAACTCAGGTCTTAGGTATGGATGTTATACCTTAGGCCTGAGGTATGGATGTTATAACTCAAGTCTTAGGTATGGATGTTATACCTCAGGCCTGAGGTACGGATGTTATACCTCAGGTCTTAGGTATGAATGTTATACTTCAGGTCTGAGTTATGGATGTTATACCTGAGGCCTGACCTATGGATGTTATACCTCAGGCCTGAGGTAGGGAAGTTATACCTCAGGTCTTAGGTATGGATGTTATACCTCAGACCTGAGGTATGGATGTTATACCTCAGGTCTTAGGTATGGATGTTATACCTGAGGTCTTAGGTATGGATGTTATACCTGAGGTCTTAGGTATGGATGTTATACCTCAGGCCTGATGTACGGATGTTATACCTCAGGTCATAGGTATGGATGTTATACCTGAGGCCTCAGGTACGAATGTTATACCTCAGGTCTTAGGTATGGATGTTATACCTCAGGCCTGAGGTACGGATGTTATATCTCAGGTCTTAAGTATGGATGTTATACCTCAGGCCTGAGGTATGGATGTTATACGTGAGGTCTTAGGTATGGATGTTATACCTCAGGTCTGAGATATGGATGTTATACCTCAGGGCTGAGGTATGGATGTTATACCTCAGGTCTTAGGTATGGATGTTATACCTCAGGGCTGAGGTATGGATGTTATACCTCAGGCCTGAAGTATGGATGGTATACCTCACGTCTGAGGTATGGATGTTTTACCTCAGGTCCTAGGTATGGATGTTATAGCTCAGGTCTTAGGTATGGATGTTATACCTCAGGTCTTAGGTATGGATGTTATACCTCAGGTCTTACGTATGGATGTTATACCTCAGGTCTTAGGTATGGATGTTACACCTAAGTCCTGAGGTACGGATGTTATACCTCAGGTCTTAGGTATGGATGTTATACCTCAGGCCTGAGGTACGGATGTCATACCTCAGGTCTGAGGTATAGATGTTATACCTCAGGTCTGAGGTATGGATGTTATACCTCAGGCCTGAGGTATGGATGTTATACCTCAGGTCTTAGGTATGGATGTTATACCTCAGGTCTTAGGTATGGATGTTATACCTCAGGTCTTAGTTATGGATGTTATACCTCAGGTCTGAGATATGGATGTTATACCTCAGGTCTTAGGTATGGATGTTATACCTCAGGGCTGAGGTATGGATGTTATACCTCAGGCCTGAGGTATGGATGTTATACCTCTGGTCTGAGGTATGGATGTTTTACCTCAGGTCCTAGGTATGGATGTTATAGCTCAGGTCTTAGGTATGGATGTTATACCTCAGGTCTGAGGTATGGATGTTTTACCTCAGGTCTTAGGTATGGATTTTATACCTCAGGTCTTAGGTATGGATGTTATACCTCAGGTCTTAGGTATGGATGTTATACCTCAGGTCTGAGGTATGGATGTTACACCTCAGGCCTGAAGTACGGATGTTATACCTCAGGTCTTAGGTATGGATGTTATACCTCAGGTCTGAGGTATGGATGTTATACCTCAGGTCTTAGGTACGGATGTTATACCTCAGGTCTTAGGTATGGATGTTATACGTCAGGTCTGAGGTATGCATGTTATACCTCAGGCCTGAGGTATGGATGTTAAAACTCAAGTCATAGGTATGGATGTTATACCTCAGGCCTGAGGTACGGATGTTATACGTGAGGTCTTAGGTATGGATGTTATACCTAAGGCCTCAGGTACGGATGTTATACCTCAGGTCTTAGGTATGAATGTGATACCTTAGGTCTGAGGTATGCATGTTATACCTCAGGCCTGAGGTATGGATGTTATACCTCAGGTCTTAGGTATGGATGTTATACCTCAGGTCTTAGGTATGGATGTTATACCTCAGGTCTGAGGTATGGATGTTTCACCTCAGGTCTTAGGTATGGATTTTATACCTCAGGTCTCAGGTACGGATGTAATACCTCAGGTCTGAGGTATGGATGTTATACCTGAGGTCTTAGGTATGGATGTTATACCTCAGGTCTTAGGTATGAATGTTATATCTCAGGTCTTAGGTATGGTTGTTTTACCTCAGGTCTCAGGTATGGATGTTATACCTCAGGTGTCAAGTAGGGATGTAATACCTCAGGTCTGAGGTATGGATGTTATACCTCAGGTCTGAGGTATGGATGTTATACTACAGATCTAAGGTATGGATGTTATACCTCAGGTCTTAGGTATGGATGTTATACGTCAGGTCTGAGGTATGGATGTTATACCTCAGGTTTTAGGTATGGATTTTATACCTTAGGTCTTAGGTATGGATGTTATACCTGAGGTCAGAGGTATGGATGTTATACCTCAGGCCTGAGGTATGGATGTTATACCTTCGGGTTGAGGTATGGTTGTTATACCGCAGGTCTTAGGTATTGTTGTGATACCTCAGGTCTTGGGTACGGATGTTATACCTCAGGTCTTAGGTATGGATGTTATACCTCAGGTCTGAGGTATGGATGTTATACTACAGATCTAAGGTATGGATGTTATACCTCAGGTCGTAGGTATGGATGTTATATCTCAGGTCTTAGGTATGGATGTTATACCTCAGGTCTGAGGTATGGATGTTATACTACAGATCTAAGGTATGGATGTTATACCTTAAGTCTTAGGTATGGATGTTATACCTCAGGTCTTAGGTATGGATGTTATACCTTAGGTTTGAGGTATGGATGTTATACCTCAGGTCTTAGGTATGGATGTTATACCTCAGGTCTCAGGTATGGATGTTATACCTCAGGTCTAAGGTATGGATGTTATACCTCAGGTCTTAGGTATGGATGTCATACCTCAGGTCTTAGGTATGGATGTTATACCTCAGGTGTTAGGTATGGATGTTATATCTCAGGTCTTAGGTATGGATGTTATACCTCAGGTCTCAGGTATGGATGTTATACCTCAGGTCTCAGGTATGGATGTTATACCTCAGGTCTCAGGTATGGATGTTATACCTCAGGTCTCAGGTAGGGATGTAATACCTCAGGTCTGAGGTATGGATGTTATACCTCAGGTCTGAGGTATGGGTGTTATACCTCAGGTCTTAGGTATGGATGTTATACCTCAGGTCTTAGGTATGGATGTTATACCTGAGGTCTTAGGTATGGATGTTATACCTGAGGTCTTAGGTATGGGTGTTATACTTCAGGCCTGAGGTATGGATGTTATACCTCAGGTCTGAGGTATGGATGTTATACTACAGATCTAAGGTATGGATGTTATACCTCAGGTCTTAGGTATGGATGTTATACATGAGGTCTTAGGTATGGATGTTATACCTTACGTCTTAGGTTTGGATGTTATACCTCAGGTCTGAGGTATGGATGTTATACTACAGATCTAAGGTATGGATGTTATACCTCAGGTCTTAGGTATGGATGTTATACCTGAGGTCTTAGGTATGGATGTTATACCTCACGTCTTAGGTATGGATGTTATACCTCAGGCCTGAGGTACGGATGTTATACCTCAGGTCTTAGGTATGAATGTTATAGTTCAGGTCTGAGTTATGGATGTTATACGTGAGGCCTGACCTATGGATGTTATACCTCAGGCCTGAGGTAGGGAAGTTATACCTCAGGTCTTAGGTATGGATGTTATACCTCAGACCTGAGGTATGGATGTTATACCTCAGGTCTTAGGTATGGATGTTATACCTGAGGTCTTAGGTATGGATGTTATACCTGAGGTCTTAGGTATGGATGTTATACCTCAGGCCTGATGTACGGATGTTATACCTCAGGTCATAGGTATGGATGTTATACCTGAGGCCTCAGGTACGAATGTTATACCTCAGGTCTTAGGTATGGATGTTATACCTCAGGCCTGAGGTACGGATGTTATATCTCAGGTCTTAAGTATGGATGTTATACCTCAGGCCTGAGGTATGGATGTTATACGTGAGGTCTTAGGTATGGATGTTATACCTCAGGTCTGAGATATGGATGTTATACCTCAGGGCTGAGGTATGGATGTTATACCTCAGGGCTGAGGTATGGATGTTATACCTCAGGCCTGAAGTATGGATGGTATACCTCACGTCTGAGGTATGGATGTTTTACCTCAGGTCCTAGGTATGGATGTTATAGCTCAGGTCTTAGGTATGGATGTTATACCTCAGGTCTTAGGTATGGATGTTATACCTCAGGTCTTACGTATGGATGTTATACCTCAGGTCTTAGGTATGGATGTTACACCTAAGTCCTGAGGTACGGATGTTATACCTCAGGTCTTAGGTATGGATGTTATACCTCAGGCCTGAGGTACGGATGTCATACCTCAGGTCTGAGGTATAGATGTTATACCTCAGGTCTGAGGTATGGATGTTATACCTCAGGCCTGAGGTATGGATGTTATACCTCAGGTCTTAGGTATGGATGTTATACCTCAGGTCTTAGGTATGGATGTTATACCTCAGGTCTTAGTTATGGATGTTATACCTCAGGTCTGAGATATGGATGTTATACCTCAGGTCTTAGGTATGGATGTTATACCTCAGGGCTGAGGTATGGATGTTATACCTCAGGCCTGAGGTATGGATGTTATACCTCTGGTCTGAGGTATGGATGTTTTACCTCAGGTCCTAGGTATGGATGTTATAGCTCAGGTCTTAGGTATGGATGTTATACCTCAGGTCTGAGGTATGGATGTTTTACCTCAGGTCTTAGGTATGGATTTTATACCTCAGGTCTTAGGTATGGATGTTATACCTCAGGTCTTAGTTATGGATGTTATACCTCAGGTCTGAGATATGGATGTTATACCTCAGGTCTTAGGTATGGATGTTATACCTCAGGGCTGAGGTATGGATGTTATACCTCAGGCCTGAGGTATGGATGTTATACCTCTGGTCTGAGGTATGGATGTTTTACCTCAGGTCCTAGGTATGGATGTTATAGCTCAGGTCTTAGGTATGGATGTTATACCTCAGGTCTGAGGTATGGATGTTTTACCTCAGGTCTTAGGTATGGATTTTATACCTCAGGTCTTAGGTATGGATGTTATACCTCAGGTCTTAGGTATGGATGTTATACCTCAGGTCTGAGGTATGGATGTTACACCTCAGGCCTGAAGTACGGATGTTATACCTCAGGTCTTAGGTATGGATGTTATACCTCAGGTCTGAGGTATGGATGTTATACCTCAGGTCTTAGGTACGGATGTTATACCTCAGGTCTTAGGTATGGATGTTATACGTCAGGTCTGAGGTATGCATGTTATACCTCAGGCCTGAGGTATGGATGTTAAAACTCAAGTCATAGGTATGGATGTTATACCTCAGGCCTGAGGTACGGATGTTATACGTGAGGTCTTAGGTATGGATGTTATACCTAAGGCCTCAGGTACGGATGTTATACCTCAGGTCTTAGGTATGAATGTGATACCTTAGGTCTGAGGTATGCATGTTATACCTCAGGCCTGAGGTATGGATGTTATACCTCAGGTCTTAGGTATGGATGTTATACCTCAGGTCTTAGGTATGGATGTTATACCTCAGGTCTGAGGTATGGATGTTTCACCTCAGGTCTTAGGTATGGATTTTATACCTCAGGTCTCAGGTACGGATGTAATACCTCAGGTCTGAGGTATGGATGTTATACCTGAGGTCTTAGGTATGGATGTTATACCTCAGGTCTTAGGTATGAATGTTATATCTCAGGTCTTAGGTATGGTTGTTTTACCTCAGGTCTCAGGTATGGATGTTATACCTCAGGTGTCAAGTAGGGATGTAATACCTCAGGTCTGAGGTATGGATGTTATACCTCAGGTCTGAGGTATGGATGTTATACTACAGATCTAAGGTATGGATGTTATACCTCAGGTCTTAGGTATGGATGTTATACGTCAGGTCTGAGGTATGGATGTTATACCTCAGGTTTTAGGTATGGATTTTATACCTTAGGTCTTAGGTATGGATGTTATACCTGAGGTCAGAGGTATGGATGTTATACCTCAGGCCTGAGGTATGGATGTTATACCTTAGGGTTGAGGTATGGTTGTTATACCGCAGGTCTTAGGTATTGTTGTGATACCTCAGGTCTTGGGTACGGATGTTATACCTCAGGTCTTAGGTATGGATGTTATACCTCAGGTCTGAGGTATGGATGTTATACTACAGATCTAAGGTATGGATGTTATACCTCAGGTCGTAGGTATGGATGTTATATCTCAGGTCTTAGGTATGGATGTTATACCTCAGGTCTGAGGTATGGATGTTATACTACAGATCTAAGGTATGGATGTTATACCTTAAGTCTTAGGTATGGATGTTATACCTCAGGTCTTAGGTATGGATGTTATACCTTAGGTTTGAGGTATGGATGTTATACCTCAGGTCTTAGGTATGGATGTTATACCTCAGGTCTCAGGTATGGATGTTATACCTCAGGTCTAAGGTATGGATGTTATACCTCAGGTCTTAGGTATGGATGTCATACCTCAGGTCTTAGGTATGGATGTTATACGTCAGGTGTTAGGTATGGATGTTATATCTCAGGTCTTAGGTATGGATGTTATACCTCAGGTCTCAGGTATGGATGTTATACCTCAGGTCTCAGGTATGGATGTTATACCTCAGGTCTCAGGTATGGATGTTATACCTCAGGTCTCAGGTAGGGATGTAATACCTCAGGTCTGAGGTATGGATGTTATACCTCAGGTCTGAGGTATGGGTGTTATACCTCAGGTCTTAGGTATGGATGTTATACCTCAGGTCTTAGGTATGGATGTTATACCTGAGGTCTTACGTATGGATGTTATACCTGAGGTCTTAGGTATGGGTGTTATACTTCAGGCCTGAGGTATGGATGTTATACCTCAGGTCTGAGGTATGGATGTTATACTACAGATCTAAGGTATGGATGTTATACCTCAGGTCTTAGGTATGGATGTTATACATGAGGTCTTAGGTATGGATGTTATACCTTACGTCTTAGGTTTGGATGTTATACCTCAGGTCTGAGGTATGGATGTTATACTACAGATCTAAGGTATGGATGTTATACCTCAGGTCTTAGGTATGGATGTTATACCTGAGGTCTTAGGTATGGATGTTATACCTCACGTCTTAGGTATGGATGTTATACCTCAGGTCTGAGGTATGGATGTTATACCTCAGGTCTGAGGTATGGATGTTATACCAGAGGTCTAAGGTATGGATGTTATACCTCAGGTCTCAGGTATGGATATCATACTTGAGGTCTGAGGTATGGATTTAGTAAGTGAGAATTTTTCCTCTCTAAACCTTTACAGTCATAGAAAATTTAGAAAGTATTTTCATTGATCAAAATATTCTATTTGATTCTTATACCTATTAAACGTATACACAAATTTTGAAGGTTTTGTATTTACGATTTGACGTAGAAAATGCTAGTATATGAAGTAGACTTCATTTAAGCTTGAAAATCATCATTTTAAAAAGGGGTATAATAAATACGGCAAATTTAGTTTAAAATATATCATTCAAAATGGACAATTTTCCTTCACCACCAAAATTGCAGCAAGTAAATGGATTACACGTTAGTGAAAATAGATGAAAAATAGCGCACAACTTTTCTAGTGTACCTGAAAAATAACAAAAAATAAAGGCAAACTCGCGGTAGTATATGAATATGGCATGAATCAAGCCAAATTTCGTTTTTAGTATGTGAAGTACCCATGAAACAAGCCATAAAACGGTTTAAACAGTAAGCCCCGGATCGATCCAACAGAGTTTTGACGTCGACTGAGGTGAAAATCAACAAAACACTAGAAGTGAAAACGTTTTTTATGCAATAGCTATATAATTTCTATCAACTCAGTTTTAGTCCAGGATAAGTGTTAACCGGCCCTACATTGTCTAAACATGGTCAGCGTTCTTACTGTACAGGACAGTAAGTCAGGTAGTCAGTCCGTCCGTCCGTCAGAGAGACAGTCAGTCATTCAGTTAGTCCGTTCGTCCGTCCGCCCGTCTGTAAGTCAGTCGGTCAGACAGAGAGACAGAGAGACAGACAGGCAGACAGAAAGGCAGTAAGTCAGTCCGTCAGTAAGTCAATCCGTCAGTCCGTCCGTCAGTCCGTCCGTCAGTCAGTCCGCCAGTCAGTCCCTAGTCAGTCCGTCAGTCAGTCCGTCAGTCCGTCCATGGAGTCAGTCCGTCACCACAACTGTTAACGGTCTCCTTAATAGACGCCTCACCTCTGGCTCTTGGCTCACTCGGTAATACTGTTACAGTTGAAGCTACCTACATACATACACACAAGCATGCACGCATACATACACGTACATACATAAATAAACGTTATTTGAGATGGCTCACTTGATAATGCTGATGATGTTGCAGATGGCGCTATTGCTGTTGTTGCTGTTGTTGTTGCTGTTGCTGTTGGAGATGGCGTTATTGTTGTTGTCGCTGTTGTTGCTGTGGTTATTGTTGTTGTTGTGTTTGGTCTTCTCGAAAACATGGAATACCGCGCTTCGAATCCCCGATCAAGGGAAGAATTGGAATGGAAGATCACGAACATCTGGTTACCACTTGAGAACATCTCTTGCAGGGTTGAACCGTTACAAAATCGTCCCAGCGAAGACGCGTTTGTCGAAGAACCGTCATATAACTCCACATAGGTGCAATTATCCCAGCTGCAATCAAACCCACATGAACCAAGAGCCAATTCAGTGAATTCTAACTTGACAAGTTTATCAGATGGCACTGTAATGTGCCAGGAACAATCTTTGAAAGCAGGATAATTGCTCTCGGGATAGTTAAGGCTGCTGAATTTGCCGCTCCCGTTGAGAGAAATTGGTTCAGTTGGACAAACTGGGAAAAAAAATCAAAATATATAATTCCATCACATAACTGTAAGTATCACGGAAGGTGGGTCGTAAAACCCCAAAAAGTGAAGGACACCAATAACTCTAGTCTAGAGGAATGGCGAACCCAAGGCAAGACAGTGGGGGTAATTTAATGTCCAAGAAAATCAAATTATAGCTCAAGAACAAAGTTCAAGGGTTTTTATATGTTTTTGAAACTAATCTAATTATGTCTGGATTTATGAAAACAATGTTAAAGAATGAATCAAGCGTTATTTTATTTATTTATTTTTTATTTTTATTTTTATGCTTTCGCTATGGCAGCAGCTTGTAAATCTTACCCAGCATGAAATGTAGAGAACTTCTTGCCGCATGTTTCATTCATTTATCTACTCTTTTTTTAATTATTTATCGCTCCCTGCCCCCCCCCCTCTCCCATCCCTTTTCCAATTGCTGTTAAGTTTAGCCCAAGCTACACTCGTCTGAATTTCAGTTCGCGCGGTGACTCTGAGAAAGAGCCGACCGATTAGCGTTCTATAACTGCTGTCTAAAGAAAGTCTGCCCGAGGACATCATTAAGTCCAATGAAGGTGCAAGGCTAACGATTTGCTAGCAAGCGTCGTCCATTATCGTACATGAGGCGGGCCTGAGATGTATTAAACGGGACGTCATTTAGCCCCGTAACAGTAGGCCGTTTGCACTGTGGCGATAATGTTGCACTTGCTTTAGACAGCAAAGCTTTAAGAGCTTTAACCACATCAACTTAGGGCATAGACGTGCAATGGACTAGACATTTCTAGCTGCTGTTGGCGTTTGATGTCGCTAAAGAGTCTGGATATGGCATTTCCCGCTCGATAAAATTCAAGTACATCCGGGACATTGCTATTTGCGAGCAAAACATGGCTACGAACGGAATGAAGAACATTTGGTCAAGCGCTGATCGTGAGTAGAATTTCCTTGTTTTATCAATTTTAGGCCTTCTCGGCCTAGCTAATTATCAGAACTGTCTGCGATTCGCTAGCGCGGAAGAAGTTTATTTGCGTGGCTTCCGGTCGATAATTGACGTAACGACAACATGTTGAGTGTCGCTAACTCATCATTATGGCCTAGTTTGTTTTAAGTTCAATCGATCCTCGATGTAGGAAGCTCTTGCTTAGTCCATTTAGGACGATGCATGTTTTAGAAAGCTATACATCAGATCTCGGCTGTGGTTTTGATATGTGTACGTTCGCGTTGACTTAGACTCCAATTTCATGTTAAAAGCACTTTTAACAGGAGCCATAATCGGGGACGGAGACCGTAAGCGCGCGCTATTTCTAGTATTGGGGCTGTCCCCATGATATGGGACAATTTTTCTATTTTTAGAACAAATTGCGTCATCATGTGCGGTACACGCGCGTAAACGCTGCGAGGATTTTTGCGGATGTAGTGCGGGGAAATGGCGTCCAAAATGCCCGAAATAATTTGATACTTTTGGCCCACAACTCAATACGTTCATGTCTGTTGGAATTTTCACTTTAGTATTTTCGTCGTAAGCTGCTCCAGCTTGAGTGAAGTAAGATAGTGTCGAATTTAGTTATATCCCGCTTTATATCACTGACCAAGTTATGTTCCGCTGCTTCTTTTACAAGAGCTCCACATTACTCCACTCTACTGAAATTTCACACATGTTGAACATTAACAACTTTTCCATAACACAACAAAAAACCTGTTGGATATAGTTGGATATAGCAGCGTTTCTGGACTTCAAAGTGTCCCTCCTATTGCCACACGCTTGGGAGGATTTCGACAGCCGATCGCGACCGAAAAGTAAACAAAATAATTGCAAGTTTGAGTTTCGCCTGAATTGTAAGTAACGCTTAATGTTTTATCAAGGCCCAATAAGTGACAATAAGTTTATGTCTGTAGACGCTGCTCAGTTTTGGTTGTGTAAAAATCCAACAAATTGTCTGTTGTCGATGAATAAGAGCGCCCGCCGATGTGTGTTTTGTACAGTCAGTAAAACATGACAAATTGAACTCCCGCACTTTCGTGTGGCAACTTACATCGAGCGAAGTTTTTAAATATGTTTAAGTTTGATAAATGTTTGAGAACGTATTAAAAGCCTAGCTGAAAATATGTGAATACAGCAGAAATAATCATAAGTAAAATCAGTAAATAAGTTACGATGACGATTTCTGTAATCAATTCGAACAACGATTTCGATTTTGTTGGTTTAGTTATCAAAACTCCTTGTCTATTTTATTTTCGCAGTGTAAAATTTCATTGTGTTAAAGAAACACACATGATGTTAGTAGCCTTTTGGCGTTGGTAAAAATTGTTGCAGCATCTCAGCACAAAAGACAACGAAAGAAATCTTTGTCAAGATTTGTTGACAATTGAAAACACCGACTCGGACTTGAAAGTGCACGCGCTGCACTATGCAAATGAGCTACTCAAAAACTTTTGCAAACTCGCCAAACAAACAGAAACAATAAGAAACTATCAAAAACAGGTTCTGGTTAAGATTAAGCATTGTTTGAGAAACTCTCAAATTAGCTCGATACCAGAGTAAAGAGTTTTCTTTCATAATTTTTCTTTACAGAACAAACGCAAACGCTTACGCGTTCAACTAGCGCGAGCAGATATTATTCATTCACAGCGCGAAATTGAAGTCTTGTTTTCAACCCTGAAAAACTCACCTTTTCCATCAGCTCAGAACATAAACCTACATGTAAGAGCCCTGGATCTTATTCATTGCCTTATTCCCTGCCGTCGCTGTGAAAAATCTGCAAGAGAATCTCGCAACTCTCACCATTTCATCACGGAACGTGACAACATCCTCGCGAGAACCCCCGACATGTGCGTGGATCCGCGCGGATATATGTCGTCATGGTGGCGCAATTTGTTCTAAAAATAGAAAAATTGTCCCATATCATAGGTGCGCGCGGATCATAAGACTTACGGTCTCCGTCCCCGATTATGGCTCCTGCTTTTAATTAAATTGTACAATTCATGATTCAACGAAAAGACGGTGAATTTAGTCCTCCTGGCCTGAAAAGGCACACGGGAGAGTTATTTCCTTTTTTATTCGAGCCACGATAAGCCTTGTGGAAAGCTAGCTTTAGGACAGAATTGTATCGATATTATCAGTGACAAGTCTGTAGCTATTTTTGCGAATACATACAGATATTGAAATTGAATGTCACGTAAGGCCAACTTTTTCGCTGAAATATAGAAAAAATGACCGATGTGAGTGCTTTCCATCCTCTTGTCGCACTAATAGGCTAATTCAACCCACGGTAAAGACATAGTGAGGTCATTTAGGCGAAATCACAGAGGTCACAACATGTCTAAATTAGCGCCGTAACTCAAATGATCAATTTAACCTTAGATTTAGCTTTGTTCGGCTCGTTCGACTCATTCGCAGTGACTTCAAGGGCTTGTACAAGCATGTTATGGCGTCTTTTAAGTGTACACGAGGCACATAGCGCTCTCAGTATGACATGGCCATATTTATGTACAGTATCTGACCGATTTTCCAAAAACATGCCAGCTATTTTGGTGCAAAGTCTTAACACGGTTTTCATAAATTCAGTCACATTATTTTAGTATAAATCCACTAATCCTTCAAAACTTTATCTAATTCTTCTTCACAGACACTTCGAAAACGCAAAGAAGCGGCCGCCATTTTGTTAACAACCGCACACTGCTAGGCTACTCACTATCTACAACAGAACATATGGCGAGTAGCGTGATTATAAAGAGGACGGCGTTCGTGATAGAACGTTAGCAGATTAATACTAAAAGTCAATAGAAAAGAAACCAAGTTGCCTCGTGCCCAGGCACCGCTGCATTTTACTGGTGACCGATAGCGCGGTGCTTGATGGTTAGGTCACAACAGGCCCACCTCTTTTTCTCGCAGTGTTTTCTAACCCGGTCCTCACTAGCGACGCAAGCATAAGCTTAAGCATAAGAAGCTTATGCGCTAGTCAGGACGGCCACGACATAAGCATAAGCATAAGCATAAGCATAGGAATATCAAAACCTTGCGTTCTTCTTATGATTATGCTTACGCTTGAGTCGTTCATTGTGTTCAGTGAGGACATGCTAGCATAAGCAGAAGTATGCGCGTAAGACTATCAAGCAATCAGCGATCACGTTAAGCGTTATCAGCGATCACGCAACCGCCGACCGGTTAGTTCAGTGGTGGAGCATTAGACTAGCGTGCGGGAGGTCGCGGGTTGAAACCCCGGCCGGACCAACACTCAGGGTCTTTAAATAATTGAGGAGAAAGTGCTGCCTTTGTAATGACATCTGCAAATGGTTAGACTTTCTAGTCTTCTCGGATAAGGACGATAAACCGTAGGCCCCGGCCGTCTCACAACTCTTCATACCATCCGGTGTGGCGGTCTATCTCTCTCATCTGCTGGTTAAATGCTCGGAGATATTAGCTGCATAAGCTACCCTCAATTCCTAAGGTAAATAAAGTAATTTATGTATGTATGTATGTATGCATGCGTGTACTTACTTGGAGGAGTGTGCTTCAGTTGCGTGTAGGTTGCCTTAAATCCATCGAAGAGCTTGGAACTCGTATTATCGGAGACAAACAGCACCTCTAAGCTACTATGAGTTGAATAAAATGTTTTTGTATTAGTTGTACCGCACACTTTTCCATGTTCGTTCGGCCGATAATCAGAGAAACCATCTTGAATTTGCACGTAATCGCACGGGCACGTTGTGTCGCACCTTTGGATGTTGGGGCGGATGTCAAGCTTAATATAGTTTCCTTGGGCCACTGAGATTTTCCAGGCGCACCTTTGATCATCTGGGTATTTTCTTGGAAAGAAAGGGCTCGTAAAAACACCTGATGTCTCGTTAAGGGTGACGCCTTTAGGACATACTGAAAAAACAAAACAAAACAAAACAAAACAAATCATTGCCTTTTATCTAACCTTGATGGAGTTTCTCTATGGACCTTTCAATGACACGCCAACTCTGTCTTGTTTGTTCAGAAAGCTCGCTCCGGGAAAGAAATAAAGGACTGCGACGAGTCAGAGGAAAAAAACACATGATTTGATTGGCTAGGTCACCACGTTGTTTTGTTTGAAATTGTGTCTTAATCTGTGTGGGAGTTGCTAAAAAGTGCTCAAAATTGGCTTGAAAATTACCCCTATGGGGCTGATCAGTCCAGAACTGGGGTGGATAATGGCCAACGAAGCTGAAACTTTGGCATATAACGTAAGTCTACATGAGGAATTTATAAGTGGATTTTTAGGAAAATCGGCCCACTCTCATTTCCAAGTCTCCCTGGTCTCTCAGTTAAAAGTTCTTAAAGTTATCAACTATTGCTTACGTATTTCTTTATCTATGGCTTCATACGATGCATTAAACCCTTTGTAACCAGTGGCAGCAGATCGCAGTCTCACTTGGATAAAATTTCCGACAGAGTACACTGGAGAAGGAAGTCTATCTCCACAAATCTTAAATTCTTGTACTCCATCATTAGAAGCGACATTGGTGATGAAAACACGGGGACCCCCAGACGATCCGAGACAACTCGGATTTTGAGATGGATCTAAATCGAAGCTGAGGAAGGTGACTTTGATGATTCGCCCAGCAGGTACTGTGATGTTCCAGGTACAATCACTGTTTATAGGGAAGTTGCTTGGGAAATTGGGACTTGAGAAGAATCCACTCGATCCATTGAGGGAGTCTCCGGAAGGAACACATGCTGCGTAGGAAAACAACTTGATCACTTTAATATTGATTAATACAAAGCAACAAAGTTAAAAGTTCAGAATCAAAGAAACTCTGATGCTGCGTCGTAGGTGACAAGTGAGAAGTGAGAGGTGAGAAGTGAGAATTGAGAATTGAGAATTGAGAATTGAGAATTGAGAATTGAGAATTGAGAATTGAGAAGTGAGAGGTGAGAAGCTAAGCAAGAAGTGAAAAGTGAGAAGTGAGAAGTGAGTAGCGACAGGCGAGTCCGGGGCAGGAATACGGGCTCCTTTCTCGAACAGTGGCTGGTAATCGAGACTTGCTGCGTCAGGGTGCATATGAAGCCAAATTTCGTTTTTAGTATGTGAAGTACCCATGAAACAAGCCATAAAACGGTTTAAACAGTAAGCCCCGGATCGATCCAACAGAGTTTTGACGTCGACTGAAGTGAAAATCAACAAAACACTAGAAGTGAAAACGTTTTTTATGCAATAGCTATATAATTTCTATCAACTCAGTTTTAGTCCAGGATAAGTGTTAACCGGCCCTACATTGTCTAAACATGGTCAGCGTTCTTACTGTACAGGACAGTAAGTCAGGTAGTCAGTCCGTCCGTCCGTCAGAGAGACAGTCAGTCATTCAGTTAGTCCGTCCGTCCGTCCGCCCGTCTGTAAGTCAGTCGGTAAGACACACAGACAGACAGACAGGCAGACAGAAAGGCAGTAAGTCAGTCCGTCAGTAAGTCAATCCGTCAGTCCGTCCGTCAGTCAGTCCGCCAGTCAGTCCCTAGTCAGTCCGTCAGTCAGTCCGTCAGTCCGTCCATGGAGTCAGTCCGTCACCACAACTGTTAACGGTCTCCTTAATAGACGCCTCACCTCTGGCTCTTGGCTCACTCGGTAATACTGTTACAGTTGAAGCTACCTACCTACATACACACAAGCATGCACGCATACATACACGTACATACATAAATAAACGTTATTTGAGATGGCTCACTTGATAATGCTGATGATGTTGGAGATGGCGCTATTGTTGTTGTTGCTGTTGTTGCTGTTGTTGTTGTTGTTGCTGTTGCTGTTGCTGTTGGAGATGGCGCTATTGTTGTTGTCGCTGTTGTTGCTGTGGTTATTGTTGTTGCTGTGTTTGGTGCCTTTGAAAACATGGAATACCGCGCTTCGAATCCCCGATCAAGGGAAGAATTGGAATGGAAGATCACGAACATCTGGTTACCACTTGAGAACATCTCTTGCAGGGTTGAACCGTTACAAAATCGTCCCAGCGAAGACGCGTTTGTCGAAGAACCGTCATATAACTCCACATAGGTGCAATTATCCCAGCTGCAATCAAACCCACATGAACCAAGAGCCAATTCAGTGAATTCTAACTTGACAAGTTTATCAGATGGCACTGTAATGTGCCAGGAACAATCTTTGAAAGCAGGATAATTGCTCTCGGGATAGTTAAGGCTGCTGAATTTGCCGCTCCCATTGAGAGAAATTGGTTCAGTTGGACAAACTGGGAAAAAAAATCAAAATATATAATTCCATCACATAACTGTAAGTATCACGGAAGGTGGGTCGTAAAACCCCAAAAAGTGAAGGACACCAATAACTCTAGTCTAGAGGAATGGCGAACCCAAGGCAAGACAGTGGGGGTAATTTAATGTCCAAGAAAATCAAATTATAGCTCAAGAACAAAGTTCAAGGGTTTTTATATGTTTTTGAAACTAATCTAATTATGTCTGGATTTATGAAAACAATGTTAAAGAATGAATCAAGCGTTATTTTATTTATTTATTTTTTATTTTTATTTTTATGCTTTCGCTATGGCAGCAGCTTGTAAATCTTACCCAGCATGAAATGTAGAGAACTTCTTGCCGCATGTTTCATTCATTTATCTACTCTTTTTTTAATTATTTATCGCTCCCTGCCCCCCCCCCCTCTCCCATCCCTTTTCCAATTGCTGTTAAGTTTAGCCCAAGCTACACTCGTCTGAATTTCAGTTCGCGCGGTGACTCTGAGAAAGAGCCGACCGATTAGCGTTCTATAACTGCTGTCTAAAGAAAGTCTGCCCGAGGACATCATTAAGTCCAATGAAGGTGCAAGGCTAACGATTTGCTAGCAAGCGTCGTCCATTATCGTACATGAGGCGGGCCTGAGATGTATTAAACGGGACGTCATTTAGCCCCGTAACAGTAGGCCGTTTGCACTGTGGCGATAATGTTGCACTTGCTTTAGACAGCAAAGCTTTAAGAGCTTTAACCACATCAACTTAGGGCATAGACGTGCAATGGACTAGACATTTCTAGCTGCTGTTGGCGTTTGATGTCGCTAAAGAGTCTGGATATGGCATTTCCCGCTCGATAAAATTCAAGTACATCCGGGACATTGCTATTTGCGAGCAAAACATGGCTACGAACGGAATGAAGAACATTTGGTCAAGCGCTGATCGTGAGTAGAATTTCCTTGTTTTATCAATTTTAGGCCTTCTCGGCCTAGCTAATTATCAGAACTGTCTGCGATTCGCTAGCGCGGAAGAAGTTTATTTGCGTGGCTTCCGGTCGATAATTGACGTAACGACAACATGTTGAGTGTCGCTAACTCATCATTATGGCCTAGTTTGTTTTAAGTTCAATCGATCCTCGATGTAGGAAGCTCTTGCTTAGTCCATTTAGGACGATGCATGTTTTAGAAAGCTATACATCAGATCTCGGCTGTGGTTTTGATATGTGTACGTTCGCGTTGACTTAGACTCCAATTTCATGTTAAAAGCACTTTTAACAGGAGCCATAATCGGGGACGGAGACCGTAAGCGCGCGCTATTTCTAGTATTGGGGCTGTCCCCATGATATGGGACAATTTTTCTATTTTTAGAACAAATTGCGTCATCATGTGCGGTACACGCGCGTAAACGCTGCGAGGATTTTTGCGGATGTAGTGCGGGGAAATGGCGTCCAAAATGCCCGAAATAATTTGATACTTTTGGCCCACAACTCAATACGTTCATGTCTGTTGGAATTTTCACTTTAGTATTTTCGTCGTAAGCTGCTCCAGCTTGAGTGAAGTAAGATAGTGTCGAATTTAGTTATATCCCGCTTTATATCACTGACCAAGTTATGTTCCGCTGCTTCTTTTACAAGAGCTCCACATTACTCCACTCTACTGAAATTTCACACATGTTGAACATTAACAACTTTTCCATAACACAACAAAAAACCTGTTGGATATAGTTGGATATAGCAGCGTTTCTGGACTTCAAAGTGTCCCTCCTATTGCCACACGCTTGGGAGGATTTCGACAGCCGATCGCGACCGAAAAGTAAACAAAATAATTGCAAGTTTGAGTTTCGCCTGAATTGTAAGTAACGCTTAATGTTTTATCAAGGCCCAATAAGTGACAATAAGTTTATGTCTGTAGACGCTGCTCAGTTTTGGTTGTGTAAAAATCCAACAAATTGTCTGTTGTCGATGAATAAGAGCGCCCGCCGATGTGTGTTTTGTACAGTCAGTAAAACATGACAAATTGAACTCCCGCACTTTCGTGTGGCAACTTACATCGAGCGAAGTTTTTAAATATGTTTAAGTTTGATAAATGTTTGAGAACGTATTAAAAGCCTAGCTGAAAATATGTGAATACAGCAGAAATAATCATAAGTAAAATCAGTAAATAAGTTACGATGACGATTTCTGTAATCAATTCGAACAACGATTTCGATTTTGTTGGTTTAGTTATCAAAACTCCTTGTCTATTTTATTTTCGCAGTGTAAAATTTCATTGTGTTAAAGAAACACACATGATGTTAGTAGCCTTTTGGCGTTGGTAAAAATTGTTGCAGCATCTCAGCACAAAAGACAACGAAAGAAATCTTTGTCAAGATTTGTTGACAATTGAAAACACCGACTCGGACTTGAAAGTGCACGCGCTGCACTATGCAAATGAGCTACTCAAAAACTTTTGCAAACTCGCCAAACAAACAGAAACAATAAGAAACTATCAAAAACAGGTTCTGGTTAAGATTAAGCATTGTTTGAGAAACTCTCAAATTAGCTCGATACCAGAGTAAAGAGTTTTCTTTCATAATTTTTCTTTACAGAACAAACGCAAACGCTTACGCGTTCAACTAGCGCGAGCAGATATTATTCATTCACAGCGCGAAATTGAAGTCTTGTTTTCAACCCTGAAAAACTCACCTTTTCCATCAGCTCAGAACATAAACCTACATGTAAGAGCCCTGGATCTTATTCATTGCCTTATTCCCTGCCGTCGCTGTGAAAAATCTGCAAGAGAATCTCGCAACTCTCACCATTTCATCACGGAACGTGACAACATCCTCGCGAGAACCCCCGACATGTGCGTGGATCCGCGCGGATATATGTCGTCATGGTGGCGCAATTTGTTCTAAAAATAGAAAAATTGTCCCATATCATAGGTGCGCGCGGATCATAAGACTTACGGTCTCCGTCCCCGATTATGGCTCCTGCTTTTAATTAAATTGTACAATTCATGATTCAACGAAAAGACGGTGAATTTAGTCCTCCTGGCCTGAAAAGGCACACGGGAGAGTTATTTCCTTTTTTATTCGAGCCACGATAAGCCTTGTGGAAAGCTAGCTTTAGGACAGAATTGTATCGATATTATCAGTGACAAGTCTGTAGCTATTTTTGCGAATACATACAGATATTGAAATTGAATGTCACGTAAGGCCAACTTTTTCGCTGAAATATAGAAAAAATGACCGATGTGAGTGCTTTCCATCCTCTTGTCGCACTAATAGGCTAATTCAACCCACGGTAAAGACATAGTGAGGTCATTTAGGCGAAATCACAGAGGTCACAACATGTCTAAATTAGCGCCGTAACTCAAATGATCAATTTAACCTTAGATTTAGCTTTGTTCGGCTCGTTCGACTCATTCGCAGTGACTTCAAGGGCTTGTACAAGCATGTTATGGCGTCTTTTAAGTGTACACGAGGCACATAGCGCTCTCAGTATGACATGGCCATATTTATGTACAGTATCTGACCGATTTTCCAAAAACATGCCAGCTATTTTGGTGCAAAGTCTTAACACGGTTTTCATAAATTCAGTCACATTATTTTAGTATAAATCCACTAATCCTTCAAAACTTTATCTAATTCTTCTTCACAGACACTTCGAAAACGCAAAGAAGCGGCCGCCATTTTGTTAACAACCGCACACTGCTAGGCTACTCACTATCTACAACAGAACATATGGCGAGTAGCGTGATTATAAAGAGGACGGCGTTCGTGATAGAACGTTAGCAGATTAATACTAAAAGTCAATAGAAAAGAAACCAAGTTGCCTCGTGCCCAGGCACCGCTGCATTTTACTGGTGACCGATAGCGCGGTGCTTGATGGTTAGGTCACAACAGGCCCACCTCTTTTTCTCGCAGTGTTTTCTAACCCGGTCCTCACTAGCGACGCAAGCATAAGCTTAAGCATAAGAAGCTTATGCGCTAGTCAGGACGGCCACGACATAAGCATAAGCATAAGCATAAGCATAGGAATATCAAAACCTTGCGTTCTTCTTATGATTATGCTTACGCTTGAGTCGTTCATTGTGTTCAGTGAGGACATGCTAGCATAAGCAGAAGTATGCGCGTAAGACTATCAAGCAATCAGCGATCACGTTAAGCGTTATCAGCGATCACGCAACCGCCGACCGGTTAGTTCAGTGGTGGAGCATTAGACTAGCGTGCGGGAGGTCGCGGGTTGAAACCCCGGCCGGACCAACACTCAGGGTCTTTAAATAATTGAGGAGAAAGTGCTGCCTTTGTAATGACATCTGCAAATGGTTAGACTTTCTAGTCTTCTCGGATAAGGACGATAAACCGTAGGCCCCGGCCGTCTCACAACTCTTCATACCATCCGGTGTGGCGGTCTATCTCTCTCATCTGCTGGTTAAATGCTCGGAGATATTAGCTGCATAAGCTACCCTCAATTCCTAAGGTAAATAAAGTAATTTATGTATGTATGTATGTATGCATGCGTGTACTTACTTGGAGGAGTGTGCTTCAGTTGCGTGTAGGTTGCCTTAAATCCATCGAAGAGCTTGGAACTCGTATTATCGGAGACAAACAGCACCTCTAAGCTACTATGAGTTGAATAAAATGTTTTTGTATTAGTTGTACCGCACACTTTTCCATGTTCGTTCGGCCGATAATCAGAGAAACCATCTTGAATTTGCACGTAATCGCACGGGCACGTTGTGTCGCACCTTTGGATGTTGGGGCGGATGTCAAGCTTAATATAGTTTCCTTGGGCCACTGAGATTTTCCAGGCGCACCTTTGATCATCTGGGTATTTTCTTGGAAAGAAAGGGCTCGTAAAAACACCTGATGTCTCGTTAAGGGTGACGCCTTTAGGACATACTGAAAAAACAAAACAAAACAAAACAAAACAAATCATTGCCTTTTATCTAACCTTGATGGAGTTTCTCTATGGACCTTTCAATGACACGCCAACTCTGTCTTGTTTGTTCAGAAAGCTCGCTCCGGGAAAGAAATAAAGGACTGCGACGAGTCAGAGGAAAAAAACACATGATTTGATTGGCTAGGTCACCACGTTGTTTTGTTTGAAATTGTGTCTTAATCTGTGTGGGAGTTGCTAAAAAGTGCTCAAAATTGGCTTGAAAATTACCCCTATGGGGCTGATCAGTCCAGAACTGGGGTGGATAATGGCCAACGAAGCTGAAACTTTGGCATATAACGTAAGTCTACATGAGGAATTTATAAGTGGATTTTTAGGAAAATCGGCCCACTCTCATTTCCAAGTCTCCCTGGTCTCTCAGTTAAAAGTTCTTAAAGTTATCAACTATTGCTTACGTATTTCTTTATCTATGGCTTCATACGATGCATTAAACCCTTTGTAACCAGTGGCAGCAGATCGCAGTCTCACTTGGATAAAATTTCCGACAGAGTACACTGGAGAAGGAAGTCTATCTCCACAAATCTTAAATTCTTGTACTCCATCATTAGAAGCGACATTGGTGATGAAAACACGGGGACCCCCAGACGATCCGAGACAACTCGGATTTTGAGATGGATCTAAATCGAAGCTGAGGAAGGTGACTTTGATGATTCGCCCAGCAGGTACTGTGATGTTCCAGGTACAATCACTGTTTATAGGGAAGTTGCTTGGGAAATTGGGACTTGAGAAGAATCCACTCGATCCATTGAGGGAGTCTCCGGAAGGAACACATGCTGCGTAGGAAAACAACTTGATCACTTTAATATTGATTAATACAAAGCAACAAAGTTAAAAGTTCAGAATCAAAGAAACTCTGATGCTGCGTCGTAGGTGACAAGTGAGAAGTGAGAGGTGAGAAGTGAGAATTGAGAATTGAGAATTGAGAATTGAGAATTGAGAATTGAGAATTGAGAATTGAGAAGTGAGAGGTGAGAAGCTAAGCAAGAAGTGAAAAGTGAGAAGTGAGAAGTGAGTAGCGACAGGCGAGTCCGGGGCAGGAATACGGGCTCCTTTCTCGAACAGTGGCTGGTAATCGAGACTTGCTGCGTCAGGGTGCATATGAAGCCAAATTTCGTTTTTAGTATGTGAAGTACCCATGAAACAAGCCATAAAACGGTTTAAACAGTAAGCCCCGGATCGATCCAACAGAGTTTTGACGTCGACTGAAGTGAAAATCAACAAAACACTAGAAGTGAAAACGTTTTTTATGCAATAGCTATATAATTTCTATCAACTCAGTTTTAGTCCAGGATAAGTGTTAACCGGCCCTACATTGTCTAAACATGGTCAGCGTTCTTACTGTACAGGACAGTAAGTCAGGTAGTCAGTCCGTCCGTCCGTCAGAGAGACAGTCAGTCATTCAGTTAGTCCGTCCGTCCGTCCGCCCGTCTGTAAGTCAGTCGGTAAGACACACAGACAGACAGACAGGCAGACAGAAAGGCAGTAAGTCAGTCCGTCAGTAAGTCAATCCGTCAGTCCGTCCGTCAGTCAGTCCGCCAGTCAGTCCCTAGTCAGTCCGTCAGTCAGTCCGTCAGTCCGTCCATGGAGTCAGTCCGTCACCACAACTGTTAACGGTCTCCTTAATAGACGCCTCACCTCTGGCTCTTGGCTCACTCGGTAATACTGTTACAGTTGAAGCTACCTACCTACATACACACAAGCATGCACGCATACATACACGTACATACATAAATAAACGTTATTTGAGATGGCTCACTTGATAATGCTGATGATGTTGGAGATGGCGCTATTGTTGTTGTTGCTGTTGTTGCTGTTGTTGTTGTTGTTGCTGTTGCTGTTGCTGTTGGAGATGGCGCTATTGTTGTTGTCGCTGTTGTTGCTGTGGTTATTGTTGTTGCTGTGTTTGGTGCCTTTGAAAACATGGAATACCGCGCTTCGAATCCCCGATCAAGGGAAGAATTGGAATGGAAGATCACGAACATCTGGTTACCACTTGAGAACATCTCTTGCAGGGTTGAACCGTTACAAAATCGTCCCAGCGAAGACGCGTTTGTCGAAGAACCGTCATATAACTCCACATAGGTGCAATTATCCCAGCTGCAATCAAACCCACATGAACCAAGAGCCAATTCAGTGAATTCTAACTTGACAAGTTTATCAGATGGCACTGTAATGTGCCAGGAACAATCTTTGAAAGCAGGATAATTGCTCTCGGGATAGTTAAGGCTGCTGAATTTGCCGCTCCCGTTGAGAGAAATTGGTTCAGTTGGACAAACTGGGAAAAAAAATCAAAATATATAATTCCATCACATAACTGTAAGTATCACGGAAGGTGGGTCGTAAAACCCCAAAAAGTGAAGGACACCAATAACTCTAGTCTAGAGGAATGGCGAACCCAAGGCAAGACAGTGGGGGTAATTTAATGTCCAAGAAAATCAAATTATAGCTCAAGAACAAAGTTCAAGGGTTTTTATATGTTTTTGAAACTAATCTAATTATGTCTGGATTTATGAAAACAATGTTAAAGAATGAATCAAGCGTTATTTTATTTATTTATTTTTTATTTTTATTTTTATGCTTTCGCTATGGCAGCAGCTTGTAAATCTTACCCAGCATGAAATGTAGAGAACTTCTTGCCGCATGTTTCATTCATTTATCTACTCTTTTTTTAATTATTTATCGCTCCCTGCCCCCCCCCCCTCTCCCATCCCTTTTCCAATTGCTGTTAAGTTTAGCCCAAGCTACACTCGTCTGAATTTCAGTTCGCGCGGTGACTCTGAGAAAGAGCCGACCGATTAGCGTTCTATAACTGCTGTCTAAAGAAAGTCTGCCCGAGGACATCATTAAGTCCAATGAAGGTGCAAGGCTAACGATTTGCTAGCAAGCGTCGTCCATTATCGTACATGAGGCGGGCCTGAGATGTATTAAACGGGACGTCATTTAGCCCCGTAACAGTAGGCCGTTTGCACTGTGGCGATAATGTTGCACTTGCTTTAGACAGCAAAGCTTTAAGAGCTTTAACCACATCAACTTAGGGCATAGACGTGCAATGGACTAGACATTTCTAGCTGCTGTTGGCGTTTGATGTCGCTAAAGAGTCTGGATATGGCATTTCCCGCTCGATAAAATTCAAGTACATCCGGGACATTGCTATTTGCGAGCAAAACATGGCTACGAACGGAATGAAGAACATTTGGTCAAGCGCTGATCGTGAGTAGAATTTCCTTGTTTTATCAATTTTAGGCCTTCTCGGCCTAGCTAATTATCAGAACTGTCTGCGATTCGCTAGCGCGGAAGAAGTTTATTTGCGTGGCTTCCGGTCGATAATTGACGTAACGACAACATGTTGAGTGTCGCTAACTCATCATTATGGCCTAGTTTGTTTTAAGTTCAATCGATCCTCGATGTAGGAAGCTCTTGCTTAGTCCATTTAGGACGATGCATGTTTTAGAAAGCTATACATCAGATCTCGGCTGTGGTTTTGATATGTGTACGTTCGCGTTGACTTAGACTCCAATTTCATGTTAAAAGCACTTTTAACAGGAGCCATAATCGGGGACGGAGACCGTAAGCGCGCGCTATTTCTAGTATTGGGGCTGTCCCCATGATATGGGACAATTTTTCTATTTTTAGAACAAATTGCGTCATCATGTGCGGTACACGCGCGTAAACGCTGCGAGGATTTTTGCGGATGTAGTGCGGGGAAATGGCGTCCAAAATGCCCGAAATAATTTGATACTTTTGGCCCACAACTCAATACGTTCATGTCTGTTGGAATTTTCACTTTAGTATTTTCGTCGTAAGCTGCTCCAGCTTGAGTGAAGTAAGATAGTGTCGAATTTAGTTATATCCCGCTTTATATCACTGACCAAGTTATGTTCCGCTGCTTCTTTTACAAGAGCTCCACATTACTCCACTCTACTGAAATTTCACACATGTTGAACATTAACAACTTTTCCATAACACAACAAAAAACCTGTTGGATATAGTTGGATATAGCAGCGTTTCTGGACTTCAAAGTGTCCCTCCTATTGCCACACGCTTGGGAGGATTTCGACAGCCGATCGCGACCGAAAAGTAAACAAAATAATTGCAAGTTTGAGTTTCGCCTGAATTGTAAGTAACGCTTAATGTTTTATCAAGGCCCAATAAGTGACAATAAGTTTATGTCTGTAGACGCTGCTCAGTTTTGGTTGTGTAAAAATCCAACAAATTGTCTGTTGTCGATGAATAAGAGCGCCCGCCGATGTGTGTTTTGTACAGTCAGTAAAACATGACAAATTGAACTCCCGCACTTTCGTGTGGCAACTTACATCGAGCGAAGTTTTTAAATATGTTTAAGTTTGATAAATGTTTGAGAACGTATTAAAAGCCTAGCTGAAAATATGTGAATACAGCAGAAATAATCATAAGTAAAATCAGTAAATAAGTTACGATGACGATTTCTGTAATCAATTCGAACAACGATTTCGATTTTGTTGGTTTAGTTATCAAAACTCCTTGTCTATTTTATTTTCGCAGTGTAAAATTTCATTGTGTTAAAGAAACACACATGATGTTAGTAGCCTTTTGGCGTTGGTAAAAATTGTTGCAGCATCTCAGCACAAAAGACAACGAAAGAAATCTTTGTCAAGATTTGTTGACAATTGAAAACACCGACTCGGACTTGAAAGTGCACGCGCTGCACTATGCAAATGAGCTACTCAAAAACTTTTGCAAACTCGCCAAACAAACAGAAACAATAAGAAACTATCAAAAACAGGTTCTGGTTAAGATTAAGCATTGTTTGAGAAACTCTCAAATTAGCTCGATACCAGAGTAAAGAGTTTTCTTTCATAATTTTTCTTTACAGAACAAACGCAAACGCTTACGCGTTCAACTAGCGCGAGCAGATATTATTCATTCACAGCGCGAAATTGAAGTCTTGTTTTCAACCCTGAAAAACTCACCTTTTCCATCAGCTCAGAACATAAACCTACATGTAAGAGCCCTGGATCTTATTCATTGCCTTATTCCCTGCCGTCGCTGTGAAAAATCTGCAAGAGAATCTCGCAACTCTCACCATTTCATCACGGAACGTGACAACATCCTCGCGAGAACCCCCGACATGTGCGTGGATCCGCGCGGATATATGTCGTCATGGTGGCGCAATTTGTTCTAAAAATAGAAAAATTGTCCCATATCATAGGTGCGCGCGGATCATAAGACTTACGGTCTCCGTCCCCGATTATGGCTCCTGCTTTTAATTAAATTGTACAATTCATGATTCAACGAAAAGACGGTGAATTTAGTCCTCCTGGCCTGAAAAGGCACACGGGAGAGTTATTTCCTTTTTTATTCGAGCCACGATAAGCCTTGTGGAAAGCTAGCTTTAGGACAGAATTGTATCGATATTATCAGTGACAAGTCTGTAGCTATTTTTGCGAATACATACAGATATTGAAATTGAATGTCACGTAAGGCCAACTTTTTCGCTGAAATATAGAAAAAATGACCGATGTGAGTGCTTTCCATCCTCTTGTCGCACTAATAGGCTAATTCAACCCACGGTAAAGACATAGTGAGGTCATTTAGGCGAAATCACAGAGGTCACAACATGTCTAAATTAGCGCCGTAACTCAAATGATCAATTTAACCTTAGATTTAGCTTTGTTCGGCTCGTTCGACTCATTCGCAGTGACTTCAAGGGCTTGTACAAGCATGTTATGGCGTCTTTTAAGTGTACACGAGGCACATAGCGCTCTCAGTATGACATGGCCATATTTATGTACAGTATCTGACCGATTTTCCAAAAACATGCCAGCTATTTTGGTGCAAAGTCTTAACACGGTTTTCATAAATTCAGTCACATTATTTTAGTATAAATCCACTAATCCTTCAAAACTTTATCTAATTCTTCTTCACAGACACTTCGAAAACGCAAAGAAGCGGCCGCCATTTTGTTAACAACCGCACACTGCTAGGCTACTCACTATCTACAACAGAACATATGGCGAGTAGCGTGATTATAAAGAGGACGGCGTTCGTGATAGAACGTTAGCAGATTAATACTAAAAGTCAATAGAAAAGAAACCAAGTTGCCTCGTGCCCAGGCACCGCTGCATTTTACTGGTGACCGATAGCGCGGTGCTTGATGGTTAGGTCACAACAGGCCCACCTCTTTTTCTCGCAGTGTTTTCTAACCCGGTCCTCACTAGCGACGCAAGCATAAGCTTAAGCATAAGAAGCTTATGCGCTAGTCAGGACGGCCACGACATAAGCATAAGCATAAGCATAAGCATAGGAATATCAAAACCTTGCGTTCTTCTTATGATTATGCTTACGCTTGAGTCGTTCATTGTGTTCAGTGAGGACATGCTAGCATAAGCAGAAGTATGCGCGTAAGACTATCAAGCAATCAGCGATCACGTTAAGCGTTATCAGCGATCACGCAACCGCCGACCGGTTAGTTCAGTGGTGGAGCATTAGACTAGCGTGCGGGAGGTCGCGGGTTGAAACCCCGGCCGGACCAACACTCAGGGTCTTTAAATAATTGAGGAGAAAGTGCTGCCTTTGTAATGACATCTGCAAATGGTTAGACTTTCTAGTCTTCTCGGATAAGGACGATAAACCGTAGGCCCCGGCCGTCTCACAACTCTTCATACCATCCGGTGTGGCGGTCTATCTCTCTCATCTGCTGGTTAAATGCTCGGAGATATTAGCTGCATAAGCTACCCTCAATTCCTAAGGTAAATAAAGTAATTTATGTATGTATGTATGTATGCATGCGTGTACTTACTTGGAGGAGTGTGCTTCAGTTGCGTGTAGGTTGCCTTAAATCCATCGAAGAGCTTGGAACTCGTATTATCGGAGACAAACAGCACCTCTAAGCTACTATGAGTTGAATAAAATGTTTTTGTATTAGTTGTACCGCACACTTTTCCATGTTCGTTCGGCCGATAATCAGAGAAACCATCTTGAATTTGCACGTAATCGCACGGGCACGTTGTGTCGCACCTTTGGATGTTGGGGCGGATGTCAAGCTTAATATAGTTTCCTTGGGCCACTGAGATTTTCCAGGCGCACCTTTGATCATCTGGGTATTTTCTTGGAAAGAAAGGGCTCGTAAAAACACCTGATGTCTCGTTAAGGGTGACGCCTTTAGGACATACTGAAAAAACAAAACAAAACAAAACAAAACAAATCATTGCCTTTTATCTAACCTTGATGGAGTTTCTCTATGGACCTTTCAATGACACGCCAACTCTGTCTTGTTTGTTCAGAAAGCTCGCTCCGGGAAAGAAATAAAGGACTGCGACGAGTCAGAGGAAAAAAACACATGATTTGATTGGCTAGGTCACCACGTTGTTTTGTTTGAAATTGTGTCTTAATCTGTGTGGGAGTTGCTAAAAAGTGCTCAAAATTGGCTTGAAAATTACCCCTATGGGGCTGATCAGTCCAGAACTGGGGTGGATAATGGCCAACGAAGCTGAAACTTTGGCATATAACGTAAGTCTACATGAGGAATTTATAAGTGGATTTTTAGGAAAATCGGCCCACTCTCATTTCCAAGTCTCCCTGGTCTCTCAGTTAAAAGTTCTTAAAGTTATCAACTATTGCTTACGTATTTCTTTATCTATGGCTTCATACGATGCATTAAACCCTTTGTAACCAGTGGCAGCAGATCGCAGTCTCACTTGGATAAAATTTCCGACAGAGTACACTGGAGAAGGAAGTCTATCTCCACAAATCTTAAATTCTTGTACTCCATCATTAGAAGCGACATTGGTGATGAAAACACGGGGACCCCCAGACGATCCGAGACAACTCGGATTTTGAGATGGATCTAAATCGAAGCTGAGGAAGGTGACTTTGATGATTCGCCCAGCAGGTACTGTGATGTTCCAGGTACAATCACTGTTTATAGGGAAGTTGCTTGGGAAATTGGGACTTGAGAAGAATCCACTCGATCCATTGAGGGAGTCTCCGGAAGGAACACATGCTGCGTAGGAAAACAACTTGATCACTTTAATATTGATTAATACAAAGCAACAAAGTTAAAAGTTCAGAATCAAAGAAACTCTGATGCTGCGTCGTAGGTGACAAGTGAGAAGTGAGAGGTGAGAAGTGAGAATTGAGAATTGAGAATTGAGAATTGAGAATTGAGAATTGAGAATTGAGAATTGAGAAGTGAGAGGTGAGAAGCTAAGCAAGAAGTGAAAAGTGAGAAGTGAGAAGTGAGTAGCGACAGGCGAGTCCGGGGCAGGAATACGGGCTCCTTTCTCGAACAGTGGCTGGTAATCGAGACTTGCTGCGTCAGGGTGCATATGAAGCCAAATTTCGTTTTTAGTATGTGAAGTACCCATGAAACAAGCCATAAAACGGTTTAAACAGTAAGCCCCGGATCGATCCAACAGAGTTTTGACGTCGACTGAAGTGAAAATCAACAAAACACTAGAAGTGAAAACGTTTTTTATGCAATAGCTATATAATTTCTATCAACTCAGTTTTAGTCCAGGATAAGTGTTAACCGGCCCTACATTGTCTAAACATGGTCAGCGTTCTTACTGTACAGGACAGTAAGTCAGGTAGTCAGTCCGTCCGTCCGTCAGAGAGACAGTCAGTCATTCAGTTAGTCCGTCCGTCCGTCCGCCCGTCTGTAAGTCAGTCGGTAAGACACACAGACAGACAGACAGGCAGACAGAAAGGCAGTAAGTCAGTCCGTCAGTAAGTCAATCCGTCAGTCCGTCCGTCAGTCAGTCCGCCAGTCAGTCCCTAGTCAGTCCGTCAGTCAGTCCGTCAGTCCGTCCATGGAGTCAGTCCGTCACCACAACTGTTAACGGTCTCCTTAATAGACGCCTCACCTCTGGCTCTTGGCTCACTCGGTAATACTGTTACAGTTGAAGCTACCTACATACATACACACAAGCATGCACGCATACATACACGTACATACATAAATAAACGTTATTTGAGATGGCTCACTTGATAATGCTGATGATGTTGGAGATGGCGCTATTGTTGTTGTTGCTGTTGTTGCTGTTGTTGTTGTTGTTGCTGTTGCTGTTGCTGTTGGAGATGGCGCTATTGTTGTTGTCGCTGTTGTTGCTGTGGTTATTGTTGTTGCTGTGTTTGGTGCCTTTGAAAACATGGAATACCGCGCTTCGAATCCCCGATCAAGGGAAGAATTGGAATGGAAGATCACGAACATCTGGTTACCACTTGAGAACATCTCTTGCAGGGTTGAACCGTTACAAAATCGTCCCAGCGAAGACGCGTTTGTCGAAGAACCGTCATATAACTCCACATAGGTGCAATTATCCCAGCTGCAATCAAACCCACATGAACCAAGAGCCAATTCAGTGAATTCTAACTTGACAAGTTTATCAGATGGCACTGTAATGTGCCAGGAACAATCTTTGAAAGCAGGATAATTGCTCTCGGGATAGTTAAGGCTGCTGAATTTGCCGCTCCCGTTGAGAGAAATTGGTTCAGTTGGACAAACTGGGAAAAAAAATCAAAATATATAATTCCATCACATAACTGTAAGTATCACGGAAGGTGGGTCGTAAAACCCCAAAAAGTGAAGGACACCAATAACTCTAGTCTAGAGGAATGGCGAACCCAAGGCAAGACAGTGGGGGTAATTTAATGTCCAAGAAAATCAAATTATAGCTCAAGAACAAAGTTCAAGGGTTTTTATATGTTTTTGAAACTAATCTAATTATGTCTGGATTTATGAAAACAATGTTAAAGAATGAATCAAGCGTTATTTTATTTATTTATTTTTTATTTTTATTTTTATGCTTTCGCTATGGCAGCAGCTTGTAAATCTTACCCAGCATGAAATGTAGAGAACTTCTTGCCGCATGTTTCATTCATTTATCTACTCTTTTTTTAATTATTTATCGCTCCCTGCCCCCCCCCTCTCCCATCCCTTTTCCAATTGCTGTTAAGTTTAGCCCAAGCTACACTCGTCTGAATTTCAGTTCGCGCGGTGACTCTGAGAAAGAGCCGACCGATTAGCGTTCTATAACTGCTGTCTAAAGAAAGTCTGCCCGAGGACATCATTAAGTCCAATGAAGGTGCAAGGCTAACGATTTGCTAGCAAGCGTCGTCCATTATCGTACATGAGGCGGGCCTGAGATGTATTAAACGGGACGTCATTTAGCCCCGTAACAGTAGGCCGTTTGCACTGTGGCGATAATGTTGCACTTGCTTTAGACAGCAAAGCTTTAAGAGCTTTAACCACATCAACTTAGGGCATAGACGTGCAATGGACTAGACATTTCTAGCTGCTGTTGGCGTTTGATGTCGCTAAAGAGTCTGGATATGGCATTTCCCGCTCGATAAAATTCAAGTACATCCGGGACATTGCTATTTGCGAGCAAAACATGGCTACGAACGGAATGAAGAACATTTGGTCAAGCGCTGATCGTGAGTAGAATTTCCTTGTTTTATCAATTTTAGGCCTTCTCGGCCTAGCTAATTATCAGAACTGTCTGCGATTCGCTAGCGCGGAAGAAGTTTATTTGCGTGGCTTCCGGTCGATAATTGACGTAACGACAACATGTTGAGTGTCGCTAACTCATCATTATGGCCTAGTTTGTTTTAAGTTCAATCGATCCTCGATGTAGGAAGCTCTTGCTTAGTCCATTTAGGACGATGCATGTTTTAGAAAGCTATACATCAGATCTCGGCTGTGGTTTTGATATGTGTACGTTCGCGTTGACTTAGACTCCAATTTCATGTTAAAAGCACTTTTAACAGGAGCCATAATCGGGGACGGAGACCGTAAGCGCGCGCTATTTCTAGTATTGGGGCTGTCCCCATGATATGGGACAATTTTTCTATTTTTAGAACAAATTGCGTCATCATGTGCGGTACACGCGCGTAAACGCTGCGAGGATTTTTGCGGATGTAGTGCGGGGAAATGGCGTCCAAAATGCCCGAAATAATTTGATACTTTTGGCCCACAACTCAATACGTTCATGTCTGTTGGAATTTTCACTTTAGTATTTTCGTCGTAAGCTGCTCCAGCTTGAGTGAAGTAAGATAGTGTCGAATTTAGTTATATCCCGCTTTATATCACTGACCAAGTTATGTTCCGCTGCTTCTTTTACAAGAGCTCCACATTACTCCACTCTACTGAAATTTCACACATGTTGAACATTAACAACTTTTCCATAACACAACAAAAAACCTGTTGGATATAGTTGGATATAGCAGCGTTTCTGGACTTCAAAGTGTCCCTCCTATTGCCACACGCTTGGGAGGATTTCGACAGCCGATCGCGACCGAAAAGTAAACAAAATAATTGCAAGTTTGAGTTTCGCCTGAATTGTAAGTAACGCTTAATGTTTTATCAAGGCCCAATAAGTGACAATAAGTTTATGTCTGTAGACGCTGCTCAGTTTTGGTTGTGTAAAAATCCAACAAATTGTCTGTTGTCGATGAATAAGAGCGCCCGCCGATGTGTGTTTTGTACAGTCAGTAAAACATGACAAATTGAACTCCCGCACTTTCGTGTGGCAACTTACATCGAGCGAAGTTTTTAAATATGTTTAAGTTTGATAAATGTTTGAGAACGTATTAAAAGCCTAGCTGAAAATATGTGAATACAGCAGAAATAATCATAAGTAAAATCAGTAAATAAGTTACGATGACGATTTCTGTAATCAATTCGAACAACGATTTCGATTTTGTTGGTTTAGTTATCAAAACTCCTTGTCTATTTTATTTTCGCAGTGTAAAATTTCATTGTGTTAAAGAAACACACATGATGTTAGTAGCCTTTTGGCGTTGGTAAAAATTGTTGCAGCATCTCAGCACAAAAGACAACGAAAGAAATCTTTGTCAAGATTTGTTGACAATTGAAAACACCGACTCGGACTTGAAAGTGCACGCGCTGCACTATGCAAATGAGCTACTCAAAAACTTTTGCAAACTCGCCAAACAAACAGAAACAATAAGAAACTATCAAAAACAGGTTCTGGTTAAGATTAAGCATTGTTTGAGAAACTCTCAAATTAGCTCGATACCAGAGTAAAGAGTTTTCTTTCATAATTTTTCTTTACAGAACAAACGCAAACGCTTACGCGTTCAACTAGCGCGAGCAGATATTATTCATTCACAGCGCGAAATTGAAGTCTTGTTTTCAACCCTGAAAAACTCACCTTTTCCATCAGCTCAGAACATAAACCTACATGTAAGAGCCCTGGATCTTATTCATTGCCTTATTCCCTGCCGTCGCTGTGAAAAATCTGCAAGAGAATCTCGCAACTCTCACCATTTCATCACGGAACGTGACAACATCCTCGCGAGAACCCCCGACATGTGCGTGGATCCGCGCGGATATATGTCGTCATGGTGGCGCAATTTGTTCTAAAAATAGAAAAATTGTCCCATATCATAGGTGCGCGCGGATCATAAGACTTACGGTCTCCGTCCCCGATTATGGCTCCTGCTTTTAATTAAATTGTACAATTCATGATTCAACGAAAAGACGGTGAATTTAGTCCTCCTGGCCTGAAAAGGCACACGGGAGAGTTATTTCCTTTTTTATTCGAGCCACGATAAGCCTTGTGGAAAGCTAGCTTTAGGACAGAATTGTATCGATATTATCAGTGACAAGTCTGTAGCTATTTTTGCGAATACATACAGATATTGAAATTGAATGTCACGTAAGGCCAACTTTTTCGCTGAAATATAGAAAAAATGACCGATGTGAGTGCTTTCCATCCTCTTGTCGCACTGATTGGCTAATTCAACCCACGGTAAAGACATAGTGAGGTTATTCAGGCGAAATCACAGAGGTCACAACATGTCTAAATTAGCGCCGTAACTCAAATGATCAATTTAACCTTAGATTTAGCTTTGTTCGGCTCGTTCGACTCATTCGCAGTGACTTCAAGGGCTTGTACAAGCATGTTATGGCTTCTTTTAAGTGTACACGAGGCACATAGCGCTCTCAGTATGACATGGCCATATTTATGTACAGTATCTGACCGATTTTCCAAAAACATGCCAGCTATTTTGGTGCAAAGTCTTAACACGGTTTTCATAAATTCAGTCACATTATTTTAGTATAAATCCACTAATCCTTCAAAACTTTATCTAATTCTTCTTCACAGACATTTCGAAAACGCAAAGAAGCGGCAGCCATTTTGTTAACAACTGCACACTGCTAGGCTACTCACTATCTACAACAGAACATATGGCGAGTAGCGTGACTATAAAAAGGACGGCGTTCGTGATAGAACGTTAGCAGATTAATACTAAAAGTCAATAGAAAAGAAACCAAGTTGCCTCGTGCCCAGGCACCGCTGCATTTTACTGGTGACCGATAGCGCGGTGCTCGATGGTTAGGTCACAACAGGCCCACCTCTTTTTCTCGCAGTGTTTTCTAACCCGGTCCTCACTAGCGACGCAAGCATAAGCTTAAGGATAAGAAGCTTATGCGCTAGTCAGGACGGCCACGACATAAGCATAAGCATAAGCATAAGCATAAGAATATCAAAACCTTGCGTTCTTCTTATGATTATGCTTACGCTTGAGTCGTTCATTGTGTCCAGTGAGGACATGCTAGCATAAGCAGAAGCATGCGCGTAAGACTATCAAGCAATCAGCGATCACGTTATGCGTTATCAGCGATCACGCAACCGCCGACCGGTTAGTTCAGTGGTGGAGCATTAGACTAGCGTGCGGGAGGTCGCGGGTTGAAACCCCGGCCGGACCAACACTCAGGGTCTTTAAATAATTGAGGAGAAAGTGCTGCCTTTGTAATGACATCTGCAAATGGTTAGACTTTCTAGTCTTCTCGGATAAGGACGATAAACCGTAGGCCCCGGCCGTCTCACAACTCTTCATACCATCCGGTGTGGCGGTCTATCTCTCTCATCTGCTGGTTAAATGCTCGGAGATATTAGCTGCATAAGCTACCCTCAATTCCTAAGGTAAATAAAGTAATTTATGTTTGTATGTATGTATGTATGCGTGAACTTACTTGGAGGAGTGTGCTTCAGTTGCGTGTAGGTTGCCTTAAATCCATCGAAGAGCTTGGAACTCGTATTATCGGAGACAAACAGCACCTCTAAGCTACTATGAGTTGAATAAAATGTTTTTGTATTAGTTGTACCGCACACTTTTCCATGTTCGTTCGGCCGATAATCAGAGAAACCATCTTGAATTTGCACGTAATCGCACGGGCACGTTGTGTCGCACCTTTGGATGTTGGGGCGGATGTCAAGCTTAATATAGTTTCCTTGGGCCACTGAGATTTTCCAGGCGCACCTTTGATCATCTGGGTATTTTCTTGGAAAGAAAGGGCTCGTAAAAACACCTGATGTCTCGTTAAGGGTGACGCCTTTAGGACATACTGAAAAAAAACAAAACAAAACAAAACAAATCATTGCCTTTTATCTAACCTTGATGGAGTTTCTCTATGGACCTTTCAACGACACGCCAACTCTGTCTTGTTTGTTCAGAAAGCTCGCTCCGGGAAAGAAATAAAGGACTGCGACGAGTCAGAGGAAAAAACACATGATTTGATTGGCTAGGTCACCACGTTGTTTTGTTTGAAATTGTGTCTTAATCTGTGTGGGAGTCGCTAAAAAGTGCTCAAAATTGGCTTGAAAATTACCCCTATGGGGCTGATCAGTCCAGAACTGGGGTGGATAATGGCCAATGAAGCTGAAACTTTAGCATATAACGGAAGTCTACGTAAGGAATTTATAAGTGGTTTTTTAGGAAAATCGACCCACTCTCATTTCCAAGTCCCCCTGGTCTCTCAGGCAAAAGTTCTTAAAGTTATCGAGTATTGCTTACGTAGTTCTTTATCTATGGCTTCATACGATGCATTAAACCCTTTGTAACCAGTGGCAGCAGATCGCAGTCTCACTTGGATAAAATTTCCGACAGAGTACACTGGAGGAGGACGTCTAGCTCCACAAATCTTAAATTCTTGTACTCCATCATTGGAAGCGACATTGGTGATGAAAACACGGGGACCCCCAGACGATCCGAGACAACTCGGATTTTGAGATGGATCCAAATCGAAGCTGAGGAAGGTGACTTTGATGATTCGCCCAGCAGGTACTGTGATGTTCCAGGTACAATCACTGTTTATAGGGAAGTTGCTTGGGAAATTGGGACTTGAGAAGAATCCACTCGATCCATTGAGGGAGTCTCCGGAAGGAACACATGCTGCGTAGGAAAACAACTTGATCACTTTAATATTGATTAATACAAAGCAACAAAGTTAAAAGTTCAGAATCAAAGAAACTCTGATGCTGCGTCGTGGGTGACAAGTGAGAAGTGAGAGGTGAGAAGTGAGAATTGAGAATTGAGAAGTGAGAAGTGAGAGTTGAGAAGCTAAGCAAGAACTGAAAAGTGAGAAGTGAGAAGTGAGTAGCGACAGGCGAGTCCGGGGCAGGAATACGGGCTCCTTTCTCGAACAGTGGCTAGTAATCGAGACTTGCTGCGTCAGGGTGCAAGTGAAACACGTAGTTGCTTATAACTTGAAGTTAATATAGGGAAATTATAAAATTGCTAGGAAAGCCGCACTATCAGACGAAGTGTGAGAAGCGTGCATCAATAACAACAGACAACAATATATGATGAAAAAAAGAAAAACGAAAAACATGAAAAAAATTGTAGAAATTTGTTTTTGTACTTACGATTAGATGCCACCATAACGAAAACGGAAGCTGCAAGAAATGACAAAATCATAATAGGTAATATTTCATTGGAATAAAAGGGAAACTTTCCCTGTTTTGTACGTTTTGTACTGTCTTATTTGACATGCAGCTCGTCATTTTCAAGGATATCGACTAATAGGTTGGAGTGACCTTAACTTTGGCCGTATTTACCAAGGCAGACGAAAAAAGCGTCTTACACTAGTAGTCTTCCTTAAGGAATGATATATAGAGACTGGGAAACAATCAAACTAAAACTCGTTGGAATCTCGGCCCCAGTACGACACGGAAACCGTGCACAAGTAATAATAATAATTATGCAATAAAGGTAGCACAAAGTGGAGTTGAAGTGAGTCTTGTTATTGAATTAATTATTTACCATATTTCGAATTGTTATAAACGATCTTTACATTCCCAAACAAACTCCTGTTTACGCTGTGTTGCACAACTGTGTATAATGTGTGAAGTGCTCGCGGCTCCCAAGCTAGGAGCTTGGGAGATCTGTGACCCGGGACGGAGGAAACTCCCACATGAAAAGATCGGGGATGCTCGCCGGAAATTTTCAATTAAACCCCTAAAGGAGAACAATCCGGGTGTGGCTCGAGCTTTTCTGAAGGATACCTGTAAAATCATTCGCATACACAAATTTTTAACTCTTCAAGACGATTTTATTCCACAACGTTCCGCTAAATTCTTACAAGTAGTTTTTTTGAAACACATAATAAAATAAAAGTAGCGATAAAAAAACGACATTTCGATCTCCCTGAGATCATTTTCACATATATAAGTACAAATAAGGGCGTGAGAATGTCCAACGATAAAATATGTAAATACAAGCGCTAAAATGTAAGTGGTAAAATAATAAAATACTATTAAAAAAAAAAAAAAACTATATAAATATATTTGCACGGATTGAATCTGATTGTTTGCTCAAAGTGGGCTTAAGCTCCTTTATAAAGAGCATTTTGCAGATCAGGCAGTCGAATTTACTTTGGCACTTTCTCAAGATCTTAAAATCACGATATATGTCACTTGGGACTGTTCCATGCTGCTCTTTAATCTGATTTCCGATTAAATACATCAAAAAACACTTCGCATCCGAAAACCACGAGGTTTCTTCTCAGGTTACAACGCAACACGCGTCACGTGATAATCACGAGATCCGGTGACATTACACATGCGTTACATTTCGTGACATACTATACTGCAAGCGTTACATTTCGAGAAATTCTACAATACCACTTAAAACGGAATAGGCTCGTTTATCAGCCGCTGCTTAGGAAAGAGTCCGCGACTTGAGTAATTTATTATTATTATTATCATTATTATTATTATTATCATTATCGTTATCGTTATCGTGAACGTCATCAAACAAAAGGTTTAAAGAGGAGAACAATGGCTGTGCACGTACGTTAAAGATCTTTGTAGATTTCTTTGCCGTCCTCTGAACAACGACAATGTGAAATGACTAAGTTCTGCGTATTTTGGAGAACGCGAGAGAAGGCAGCTAATTTTCCGTGTTTTCAATAGGAATTCAACGCTGGCGTTACATATTTAGCTTGCAAGGTCCAAGACCAATAGGCGCACTGAACAGATCTAGACAGTTGCGAAATTCGAAGACAATATATCTATTAATTTTTTTACTAGGCGTTGTACTCGGGGTCGCCATCGTCATTGCTTAAAGGGGCGAGGTCGCGCTATTTTAGGTAATTCTGTTTAAATTTGTTAACTATGAGCTCTAAACGTCAAATTGGCCGAGCAAAAATCTTTCATCTGCAAAATCACAGCCACATAACAACTGAGAATGATTTTTCAGCTGTGTAAATGACATTTTAATATAAACTGATATAAATTTGAAAAATGGTGGGGCCGACGTTTTTCAAATTTACCCAAAAGCAATCCATTTCAATCCTCTCCAGTTTTGTCCATCCATGTCCCTTCATGGCTTTCCTGTATTTTGTTTGAGATCTATAGTTTTGAGCCGTTTTTGTGATATTTTAGTTAATTCTATGACCATTTGATCAGTGCTGAAATTGCCTAAAATTGCGTGACCTAGCCCCTTTAAAGCTCTCTGTTTCTGCTACATTACGGCCACCATATTGGTGCCCTTCCGAGGTACACCAACGTGATGTACCCATAAAAAAAAGCTCTATAAATTTGGATGAAACGTTTCTCTGAATAGAGGCGCGTATGAAAAACCAGTCAGACTGATTCAGATAAATTAATATGCGGTAAGAACCCCTGGTTGTCCAAAAAACGGTTCCTCACTAGGTGTTCTTCTTAGGTCAATGGGTAAGGTGTTCCACAACTGAGATGGGTTAACTGCAAAAGACTTTCCACCTTTCAATTTTCTTTTAAAGCAAGGGCAAATGAAGACTGCTATGTCTAGTTGACCTTAAATCCTTAAACGTCTATCATTATTAAAAACCAGACTACTAGTTAAAAACTCTGGAATGTCAATGTTGATTCTTTTGTATGCCAATGCACACTTACAAACTTTCGTTTCCTCATGAGATGGAATCCAGGAAAGCTGTTTGCTTTCTTCAAACACATTTTCTAGTGTTACGGCACGTTATTAAAAAAGTATATTACTTGCTTATTTTCGTGATTCGCAAAAATGAAATTTTGATATCCGTGATCCGTGATTCGCTATTTTTTCGGTTCGTGAACCGGGCCAGAGACCCGCCCATACGACCCTCAAAAACTGCACAGACCTAAATCTTGGTGGGGTTCTTTATATATCCATCACATGTATCATATGATCCCAGATTCTTGACTTTATTTATCCAGGGATACGATTTTTATTGATGGCAGGACGGTGAAAGGATATTGAAAATCGCAGATTTTGGTCATAAATAGGGTAAGGCTTTTGGGATGCGGGCCGCACACCCCAAACAATTCCCAATTTTTCTCGGATAATCCACCCCCAACCCCTTCCCCCCCCCCCCCCCCACCCCGCCGGGTGAAACCCAGCAAGAGAAGTCATAACAACATTTGGTTTTAAATACTCTTTTTCTTTGGCCATCGTACCTTGATAAGAAATAACACGCAAACTGCGGTGATAAACATGGCGATAAAACGCATATTAAAAAACAAAGCTCATTTACTTGACGTTTCGTATGTTTCAACATACATCTTCAGAAGTAACAACTAAATTTCAATTTAAAATAAGTAACTAATTAACAATTACAATGACATTATCATTTAGGGTGGGTTTTAATTCCCTTATTAGCAGAGTCTCTTTTATCTTGCAATGTGTGTCTGTCCGACCTTTTGTTAATATATCAAAGTGGTCCCATTTGAAGTTGTGACCAGTTGACGTGACGTAGTCTGCAATAGCAGAAGCGTGACAGCTACTCGTGATCGATTTAAAATGTTCAGTTTTTCTGTCGTGCAATCTAAGTTTTGTTTTTCCAATGTAAAAATCCTGGCAGTCCCAACAACTAGCTTTATACACAGATTTTGACAGTTGGGAACGGTTGATCCTATCTTTGCAGGGAAATAAGGACTTGATGCGATAAGCGCTTTGGAAAATAACCTTAAAATTAATGCAGCCATAAAACGTATTAATGCAGGTCTTCAGTTGTTTGGTAACAATTTTGATTTGTACCCCTAAATAAGGTAGAACTAAGATTATTTCCTTTTTAGGGACTGTGGTGGTTGGATTCTTCGGTTTGCGTTGCTGCCTGTTAAGAACATCATTACTGTTGTAATTGATAACACCCGCAGGGTATCTCTTTTGTAACAACAACTTCCTCAGTTCATTCAAACAAGAGCGCAAAAAAGAAGGTGACGAACAGATGCGGAAACAACGAAAAGTGAGAGTTCGGATGAGGTTTACTTTGTATTTCCTAGGTGTGAAGGAGTCCCATTTTGATTACTTGAATAAAATGAAATTGTTGATCTCAGATGAAACAAAATTTAAGAAGCTTACGCAGAACCCTGAAGTCTAGAGAAGACAGCTTAATATCGTATCTTCGCAAACTGAAGGATAAAATCATTGATGATGCCATCTTCCATAAGATACTACCATGTGGTTCTACCCCTGGTGTCCTCTATAGCCTTCCTAAGGTTCAAAAACTTGGTTGCCCTTTTCGCCCGATTGTTTCCTCAATTAACACTGACAACTACAATTTGGCATCATATCTGGTGCGCAAACTTCAACCCATCTCCACGAATGAATTCACGATCAAGGACTCTTTTAGTTTTGCGGACTGGGCCAAGACGTATAACCATAACAATGAAATGATGTGCTCGTTTGACGTTAGTTCATTGTTTACAAACGTTCCATTTGATGAGACAATACAAATTTGTCTTGACAAACTGTATGCCCCACCAACACTGCCCCGCTCAGTCTCGAAAGTTCTGTTGGAGTTTGCCACAAAGAAGAGTCATTTCATATTTGATGGCCAATACTATGACCAAATTGATGGTGTGGCTATGGGCCATTCTCCTTTAGGTCCTGTCAGTTGGCCAATATCTTTATGTGCCATTTTGAAGAAAAATGGGTTCGTAATAACAACGCTCGCCCTTCCATTTGGTTTCGATACGTTGACGATACTTTCACCTTGTACAACAGTAAAAACACAGCAACTCAGTTTCTACACTACCTCAATAACTGTCACGCAAATATTAAATTCACCGTTGAATTTGAAGATAACAGTGCAATCCCTTTCCTGGACATTCTCATCAAACGCCACAGTCATACTTTCTCAACATCTATTTACCAAAAGAAGACCTTTACTGGCCTGTACACAAAATGGGACTCCTTCACACCTAGGAAATACAAAGTAAACCTCATCCGAACTCTCACTTTTCGTTGTTTCCACATCTGTTCGTCACCTTCTCTTTTGCGCTCTTGTTGCGCTCTTTGCGCTCTTGTTCTATTATGATCCCTCATGACAATATCGTGCAATAAGTCAGATATACCTGATACTACCTTGAATTCCATTAATTAATCCACCGTATAAACCCCAAGGGCCGTATAGATTAGTATCTTTCGTCTTGGTATTTATCTCTTACTTAATCCGTTCAGATTGTTTCTACAAAAAAAATCCGATTTCCCTTTAATAATACAGGAGCAGTTTTGCAGAATATAGGCGACTTTACGAGGAATGTTTTTCAGTTACTGACGTTTCATTCATCACGCAGTAAATGCAGTTCATGAATTTTGCCGCTGAAACTGCTGAAATGTGGACATCATCCATTCCATCTAAAATTGATAAAACCAGAAAATGGCTTAAAGTTATCGTATCGTCTCGTATATCACTTCCATCTGTGCAAAAAAATTGATGCGGAAAAAATAGTTCCTTGTGGAGTAACTAAATACTCAATCCGAAGCCAGAGTGAAAAACATACCCTATTTCAGATCAAAATGGTCAAAATCTATACCTTTTTCTGACCAAAACCGCTCAAACACCAAACCCCTAGGGACTGCACATAGCTGTATAGCTCATATAAGGGAGTGCCCTGCCCCCCCCCCCCCCCCCCTTCGTGTAGTGGAATCATGGGACACAAACAAGGTCACATGACAGAGCACATCGAACTAAGTCAAGATCGAGCGAGAGACCCGAGATCTTCTTCATGCGTTTCACGAGTATCGAGTATTGTCAGAACTTCCTGTTTATCGTTCAGAATATAAGTTGCGTTTCTACATTTTGCCTACATGACAGCTAATTCCCCCAACAACGTCTACACTCGATCACTCAGAGAAACGAGTCTTGACGTAACTGTTTATCATGACAGTGAAAGGTGACAGACAAGACTGCCAGAAGTGCATTTAAAAATATTAGTTATTTCAAACTCATCATTAGGAACAACCCTTACTGGCTTAATCCAAGTTTAAATAAGGCGCTATTAGTGAATCCATTATTCATTTAATAAAGACTTTCTTCGTTCTTGAAATGAAATATAAGGAACTTTTGTTAATTAAAAACATAAACAAACAAAAAAATTCTGAGCTGAATTTATGATAATCGTACAGGCGACAGATACAAGAAGTTCCATAAGGAATTTCAGCTACAAATATTATATTTCAAGGTCTGTCTGTTGAATTCTTAATAGCGAAATTCCCCCACCGAAACCGCCAGCTACGCAGGCTACAACTTTCTTAGTACTATCTAGCCGATGCGATTCGACTGTTTTCTAAAGACTGGACATAAAATATCAGTAATAAAGGCTGTCGGACTTGTCTGGGCATATGGAAGTGATGTTTTCCCCGTTTGTGTTGCGCCACAAGAAACCCACGCAATTGTGGTCAGACTGGACGCGATCTAACACAACAGCATCTATTTGCTAAACTAGTGTGCCAAAGAGATGATGTCAGTGATGGTCGCGTCGTAGCCACAGTAAGTTGAACAGTTTTCCATAACAAAAGTGATTTGAAGCAAATCTTGTTTTCCTAGCACGCAGCTTACGTACCCGGAACTTTCTTGTATCTGAAATTCTGAAATTATCTGAAATTTCTCTACCTAATAGCTTGGGACACCAATAGTAGTCGCTAATGAGAAACGGGAGTTGAAGGTTCCAAGACGGGGCGAATATCGATTTATCTTTCGAACAATATTATCTGCAGCTTGATTGCTGACATGTGAAGGTAAAGCTTAAAGCAGCCTGTAGCTGTACACAAAGACATTCGGCGGCGTTTAAACTTCGATTGCAAGCTAGGATAAGTGATACAGGAGAATATTAACGCTTATTGTACACATGAGGAGTAACATGTAAATTTGAAACAGAGAAAGTATCAGAATTGCAGCCTAATCAGTATCTAAAAGCCTCAAGAAATAGTCAGAAGTATAAATCTGCATCTCAGACATGGAATGTAACTACATGTACATATGAGATCACTTCAGCTTTAACCGACTAAAGCTACACTCACCCGTAACTGTAGAGAAAATCCAAGCCGAGGCCATTGTTTAACACGCAGCTGGCCGTCGATTAATCACGTCTACTCGGTTTTGTGTCCAAGAATTACAGCGGAGCCCAAGCAGCAATCGGAGTGACGGAGTGACTTATCTTACCTACGGAAATATGAACAACGCGGACAAGAAGGTCTAATCTACATGACAACAATGACGTCATTGCGTTATTTTGGGACAGCGGACCGATAATCCGCATTCTTGACTGATAAAGGTGGCGAATGGTAAATGCGAGACTGCGAGACAAGCGTTTTTCTTTGCGAGCCCGAGACATTTTGACTTTTTAGATTGCGAGACCGAGACTTCAAAGCACTTTGAGTGCGATCGCGAGACGTTCAGACTCTTAAAATTCGAGCCCAGATTTAGCAGTTGAGAGCTACAATGAGCTTGTACAGCCTTAAGCCAGCTTCTTGGAACTGACTGGAACTGGAAATTAGATTATAACACACTGCGTTATGATGTCCTAGAGAAAAAATAACTGTTTTTCTGGCGCCAAAACAGACGTTGCAGTAGGTTTTGTACCTTTTTGTGGCATTAAGACAATTTAGGAGAAGTTAGGATTAACTTTTTCTCGGAAAATTTGTAAGTTGCTTCATTGAAATTCAACATCAAGTAAAGCCGGAAGACGTCATTTATAAAAACAGATAAAGGATTGAAAAGGAACGAATTGGGACTTCGGGACCCTTCGCCGGACCCTTCGCCTTGCGAGAAATCGAGACTCCGAGACAGCTTCGTAGAAAAATCGAGACTGCGAGACGCACATTACCGCTAAAAACCGAGACTGCGAAATCCGTAAAATTCGACTAACATTTTACGAGACCCAGAGTTTTTGAAAGACCATTCGCCACCCCTCTGATAAACTCGTCTGAGCGCGCCGTGAATGTTTCGACTTTAGCCACGATACTTTTAATATTAGAACTTCTAAACAAACTTACGAAATTTAGTTGGACATTATTTTATTGCTCACTGTTCGAAGGCTGGTGACCAATGTATTGAGGTTGAACCGACCGGAATCTTAAACTTTGTACTAGCTTTATATTAAAAGTGATAATGCCCAGAAAATTTTAGTCTCATTCCTGATTTGCTCTTGATTTTCTGATATAAGATCTGCCATACCTTTATTGATGACCGTGCGTAACTCTGGAATCCGTGCTTCTCGATGTCAACCAAGGTTGCCAACTGGTTTGTGCCGAGACATAATAAACAAACGAAACAATAGCTGGTTTTCACATGACGTCAATAAAATTCAAACTACAAAACTATTGATCTTAGTGAGATTTTTCTTTAATAATGTATAAGAGCAGTTGAAAACTAATATTCATACAAATTTTCGCTCCCAATGGGTTCTTGGTTTTGTGATACACTCACTTGAATTTCTAAGCTTTTGCGTGACGCGGCATTTACATGACGGCCTAGAAAGCTGTCATGATGGTTAAAATAGTGACTTATCTCGGGGAATTTAGCTATCTGAACAGTTCATGTCTTACAAAAAGTATTATTTTAATGTTTTAGAGTTCCTCGAGGGACAAATTTACGCTTTTGTAGTAAAACTCAGTGACAGATGTTTCTTTCGGTTTCCGGCCGCCATGTTGGTGCCCATACGGATGGGCACCAGCATGCCGTCTCCATACAAATCTCTATAAATTTGGGTAAAAATATCTTGCATAAGAAAAATCACTGACCAGAATCTTGGCGAGAGTCATTGCATGTTTACTTTCTTTCATTTCCCAGTTTCTGGACTTTATCTATTGAACAGTTTTGATTTTTATTTTGATCCATTTTGAATGGCGTGACACTGAAACCCAGCAATAAGCTGACTACATGTAGATTCCTGAATTTCCTGTTGTCAGTCGTTGAAATATAAGCCTTTCTTGTCTCGAGGTGGTCAACCGTAACCTCCTTCGGATCGTTTACAAGATGAACAAATATATTTGAATGATGTTGATGTTTGTAAAGAATTATCTTAGAGGCATAAGTCTATCATTCATATTGACTTACAATTGTGTTTTTGTGTTTTGATCCCAGTCTTAAGGGCGTGCATGAGGTTATTTTGGACGGTATGTGACTGGTGTTGCAGACCGTCTTTTTGTATTGTTTGTAATTATATGACATTTTCATCTTTTATTTTGCGACACTGGCGTTTGCAACATAAAAAGAAATTGCCAATTAACTCATTCACATCTTTTAGCTCAGGCAACCCAAACTATAGTTTCCTCCGCAGCCGTTTTTTGGGAGGTGACGCAACGAGCGATGAGCACGTGAAGCACTTGTACTTAGGGCTTTCATTTACCTTCTTTTTTTTCGTCCTTCATTATGGTAGCCTGCGAACACCGCCTATTTTTAGTGACGTGCGGCGTGAAACAAAAGCCAGGAATCCCTGACGTGTTTGCACCGCAGGCCTTTTCACGCGAAAGCTTACCTCATTCACACTTTGCTATTATGTGATTGGTCTGTTCAACAGAGCACAAACAAACCACAAACCACCACAAACACAAAAGGAAAAGAATGTTTAAAAATAGATGAGTAACCAGGATAAGACATTTGGAAAAATAGAAAAACGATCTCTGGTTAAAAATTTGTTTAAAACGAGCTTTCGACTACCAGTCTGTAGTCTTTAACGAGTAATAGATAGAAAGCGCGAACGTTGAAATATATACTAAGAAAAGTGTGAAAAAACAAAATTATAATAAAAACAATAGAAATGCTTGTGTGCGAGTAAAAATGTTAATGTAAGGTTCAAAATAAAACTGAATATTGTCAGCATGGTTCGTAATTGCTGTGTGCCAGGATTCCAAAGTTTTTCTAACACGGAAATTTCCCTTGTCAATCACGCGTGCATTGTCAAAGTCGATGGAATGGTCGTTCAGCCAGGCATGTGAAGCAATGTTGGAACCTTTTTTGAAGGTTTTTGTGTTTCTAATATGTTCTTTTTTCCTAGTTTGTAAACATCTACCAGTCTCACCGATATAACTCCACGGGCAATCGGCGCGTGGGATCTTGTAAACGACATTTGTTTGTAGTTCCGCGAGTGGTCTTGATTTCGGAGAAACAAACTCTTGTTGTAATGTCTTAAGTAGACTTTCTGAAAAGCCCTTCGTCTGGTTTATATTCAGTACCCGCCGGACGAAGGACTTTTCCTGCTTGATTGCCGCCAATTTTAGCGACCCAAAAACGGGTCGCTGCGCTTCAACCAATCAGAGGTCCCCTGGATATCCCTTGGGGACCGAATTGTCAAACTATGCGCAACGAAACGTGACTTGCGGTTAAATTCAATATGGGGTCGATTGCGAAAGCCATTAGCCTGCAGAGCAGGCGAGATTTTTTCGAGCGAGCGCTCACATCGTAAAAAGTTTAGCCGCCATCTTGAATTTTTCATGCAGTGGAAGACTGGGGAGAGAAAGAAAGTTTTACCAAGGGGGTGAATGATAGGCAAGAGGAAGGATAAGGGTCGGATAAGGGAGGGGTGGAGCGAAGAAAATCTCGCCTGCCCGAGGTCATTGTTCTTTTAGGAAACTCCGTTCGCCCACGAACGGAGTTTCTGATTGGCGCGGCTTGACCCTGCCTGTCAATTGTCTGTCAGTCAGTTTCGTTTCGTTCGTGCGGGTAAGAAACATGGCAAACTCTGTCGAAAGTGATGTTGTTAGTTTCGATTCCGCTCTCGAGGAATCTCTCAAGCGTTTATGTGAACTTGGAATGTCTCGCGAATTACGAACGGAGCAAAAAGACGCAATTTCCACACTGGTATCCGGAAAAGGTCTGTTGGCAGTGCTACCCACTGGCTTTGGGAAAAGCTTAATATTTACGTAAAATGGGGTTGACAAGCCTACACGACGCCTACGGTTCGTGACATTTGCACATTTGCCGTTCTCTGTTCGGTCACTCGACCTTTCTTGTCGCTTCACTCGTGTTCATGAAGGGCACTTCATGTTGTGTAATAAGGAGGAATTTTAAGCGGAGTTGAACCGTTAGATCGTGCTATGGCAAATTTTTATAAGTCAAAGGTCTGCATGGTTTGCGCTGTTATCTGCATGTCGACTCGTTGAGTTTGACACCTCTGTAATTTGCCATGTGTTTATGCATTGTTTAGGCTCATTTCTATTGCAAGATATGCTTTTAAGTCGCCATGAATTTGCTTTTGAGGGACAAAATATGAAATTTACCGTGAACATGTTGCTTACTTGCATTCTATATTGTGACACCGGGCCCGGCTGTGACTAGAACTGTTTACAAGCACAGTACAGTGGAACCTCGATTTAACGAAGTCGCTGGGGACCGGCCAAATTTGTTCGTTAAATCGAGGGTTCGTTATATCGAAAACCTCGATATAACGAATTTGAGGGGAAACGATCAAAATGTTCGTTATATCGAGGTCATAATTAATGATTGATTTGTAACACAGGTGACTTCTGTCACGCAATTCAAAGCAATTTTCGTCATCCAGAAGTGCCGCGTTTTGAGATGCAATTCATTAAGCATGGTGGTTTTCAGTATCAATTATTTTCACTTTTGAGCAGGCGCGCAGCTTTTGTTTACAAAAAAACGACACTTTCAGAGTAGCGATTTAAAAATGTTGCAACATAGAGGTTATACAGAAAATTGTCTATGTAAACAAGGAAACGGGCTTTAGTGTTGTTAGGTTGCACTACCCAACATTTCCGGATTTCAAAGAAGATAGAGCAGAAGTTAATTGATGTCGAAATACTATAGTGCCAATGTCTATGACATATAATAAGCCGTTGACTGAAAGATTGCTGTCTCTTTACCATAAGGATTACACGGATTTGTTGACTGTTGATCTGTTCAGCGTTTATCTTCTGTCGCGTGTTGACATTGTAATTCGTTATATCGAGGTAGATTTTACGTTTGGGCTTCCGGATTATGTTCGTTATATCGAAGAATTCGTTATATCGAGGGTCGTTATATCGAGGTTCTATTCCATACATTTTACTGTAACTTTGGCCGGGACATAGAATATCGTTCGTTATATCGAGGACTTCGTTAAATAGAGGTTCGTTAAATCGAGGTTCTACTGTAGGTAGATCCTTATCACGGATATCATATTTGTTCTCGTACGATTTCCTTCGGAGACGCTGTAGCTTTACTCTGAGAAAGCTATACGTTTGTCTAGAGACATTCTTATGTTTCTTGCAGCTATCTGATCGAGCTTATGTTTCTCTTGCTCGATGTATAGGTTTATTCCTCCTTTGGTTGTTCTGGCACCACATGATTCAAGTGTAGTTGTTTACGCGCAAGTCCCGTTAACTGTTTTGCGTGTTTTATATGCCATTGTTCGGCTTAGTTCAGGCAAGACCATGGTTTCGATCCTCCATGTGGATCTCATCAGTTGCCGGTATTTCTAAAATACTCTGTACGTCTGAAGTCGCTAGCGCAACACGTACCTCTGTGAGAATGCAAGACATCCTGCGGCTTGGCACAAACTTTTCGTGGTGTGTACCCTTGTGAGACTTCCGGTGTCGAGAAAACCTCATTTTGATCGGTTACCCGCTCATTTCCGGAAATGCAGTGAAGCGCAACTAATCAGGTGTTTCGCATTTTAACGGGCTTTTCGGGCAGGCGTCATCTCATTTTTCCCCTCCCCCATCCCCCACCGTCTAACATGGCGGTCTAACATGGCGGTCTAAAAAGGCGGTCGCAAGGTTGTAACGCTAACTCGCCGCAATAAGACGCCTGCACTGCAGGCTAGAAAGCCATTAACGAAGGTTCAAAGGCCACGGGATATCATGTATTACGTGACTACCAGAAGAAAACAGTGGAAGCATATCTGTCTGGAAGAGATGTGTTTGTTTCTGCATCAACCGGAGCTGGGAAAAGTTTAGCCTGCAGTGCAGGCTTCTTATTGGAGCGAGTTAGCGTTACAACCTTGCGACCGCCTTTTTAGACCGCCATGTTAGACGGTGGGGGATGGGGGAGGGGAAAAATGAGATTTTCTTCGCTCCACCCCACCCCTATCCTTCTTCTTGCCTATCATTCACCCCCTTGGTAAAACTTTCTTTCTCTCCCCAATCTTCCACTGCATGAAAAATTCAAGATGGCGGCTAAACTTTTTACGATGTGAGCGCTCGCTCGAAAAAATCTCGCCTGCTCTGCAGGCTAGGAAAAGTTTGACTTTCGAGCTACATACACACATACACACATACATACATACGTTCATTTGATAAGTAGGTTGAAAATAAGCAACTGTACAGCTGATGTGGACCTACTACTACTAAGTCTAAATAAGAGAAACAGAAATTTACAATACAATTGTCATAAAGCTAAAATAATATATACAATAACGATAAAAAGAATAATCAAATAATTTAAAAATACCTAAATTCAGGGTTCTTATTATAATTTACAGAGCATTCCTTTGGAAACTGATGTCTCTGACATAGGTCTTGATCGATTTTATCTTCCTTTTAAAAGAAAGAGGGTTTTCAAGCTGTTTGACAGAGTCTGGTAAAGAGTTCCAGGCAATTGCAGCTCTGTGTTTAAATGAACGACGGCCCTGTTCAGTTCTTGGCCTAGATACAACAACATTTAACGATTTCCTAAGACTATAAGAAGAAGCGTTCTTAACAACTAGGCTATTAACATCATCTAAACCTCTTTTATAAAAAGCTCTATGCGTCATATTTAGAATACGAGAACAATAAAAATATTTTAATGGCATCCCAACAGGGAACCCTGAGGGACTCCAATTTTTACAGGTTTAGATTCCGAAAATGCACCATCTATTTGTGTCAATTGGCTTCTATTTGCTAAATAATCCATCCGCCATATCCACATATCTGACACTCCCAGGACCCTAAGTTTCTCACCCAGAATGACATGATCTACTCAATCAAAGGCTTTCCTAAAGTCAATGAACAAAACGCCTACTTTAAGCCCATCGTCCAAGGCTTCTTTCCACACTTCAGTAAGGTGCAACAAAAGGCTTTCTGTAGAATGACCCTTCCTAAATCCCCATTGTCTATCAAATAGGAGATTGTGAGAGGTCAAATGATTATCAAAAGATCTACAAACCACCCTTTCCAAAATTTTGCTAGGAACATTTAGGAGTGATATAGGTCTATAGTTATTTACATTTAGCCTGTTGCCCTTTTTGAAAACTGCAGTTACCTGGGATTTCTTCCAACTGATAGGGAATTGGCAATCTGCTCTGCTTTTCATACAAATTTCAAAGAGCCCTTGTACAACAGAGGACTCACATAACTTAAGGTCTCTTGGGGAAATGTGATCCAAACCCATTGCTTTATTTGGGTTGATGGATTTCCGTACAATCTCCTGAACTATGTTCCACTCCAATGAAAAACTAGACATCGTAGGGCAGACTTTATAAATAAAGTTGGTGGTATCAGGGGTGAGTGGGCCTAAATCCCTGGTTAGATCTAAGGCTATATTTAAAAAGAAATCATTAAAATAATCAGCCTTCTGTTCGCTTCTAGTAATGATGTTTCCATTTCTATCTTGTATCGGCCCACATTTTTTGATCTTGCTTTTCTTCAGAATGCGGTTTGTAACCTTCCAAAAATCCCCTGGTGAGTTGGCATTTTCAAAACGGTTAAGCCAATATGCTGCCTCTGCCTTTCTTAGCATTGCCTTAACTTTGTTCCGTTGCTGTTTGTAGCGGCACCATAATTCATCATTTCCAGGATTAACATGAGCTTCTTTTAGGTATTTGTATCGCCGATTCATAGCCTTCCTAATTTCTGAATTCATCCAGGGAAGGGATCCATCTCTGATCTTCACAATTCTTTTCTTAATGTGGTTGTGGTTGAT
>NC_138153.1:28763065-28778065 GCF_964199315.1 Orbicella franksi | reverse complement strand
TCATGGAAAAATAAATCCTCATTCACGCTCCACGCAAAGCAAAAATGCCCATTCACGCGTCACGAAAAAAGTATAGGGGACGCTCGTAATTGTGTCTTTGGCTTTTTTTAACGTTATGGGTCGTATTATAACCATCACTGTTCTACTTTTTGTATTTATATTTGATAAAATGAAAACTGGACCATGCCTGGCGGGTACAGGTCACCAGTCATTGTTTTACCAATACTGGAACAACCTTAAACCTTTACTAATACTAGCCTTAAGCCTAAGCATTGTCTTAGTGTTGTACTTAAGGCCTAAGGTTAGCATTAGGAAGAGGTTAAGGTTGTTCCAGTATTAATAAAACAATGACCCATGACCTGTGTTTTAGACCGGGGGGACCATGCCCAACGTTGTTTTCGGGTGAACCTATGTATTTGTTTGTCAAGGTGAGCATTGTTCAATAGGAATCGTGCTTGCTCTTGTTTGTATACAAGAGAAATAACTGTGTTAGATTAAAAAAGATAAAGCTTTAAAGATTTCCTGTAGTACGTGATACATTCTTGTTTCTTCAATGTTGAGGTCCCAATCTTGAGTGTATTTTTAAATTTAGCCTGCAGAGCAGGCGAGATTTTTTCGAGCGAGCGTTCACATCGTAAAAAGTTTAGCCGCCATCTTGAATTTTTCATGCAGTGGAAGCCTGGGGAGAGAAGGAAAGTTTTACCAAGGGGGTGAATGATAGGCAAGAGGAAGGATAGGGGTGGGGGAATATGGCGGTCTAAAAAGGCGGTCGCAAGGTTGTAACGCCAACTCGCCCCAATAAGACGCCTGCACTGCAGGCTACTTCCCAATGTGCAAATTTCCAAGCTACAGCGTGTCAAAAATGCAGCCTTTATCTACTTATTATGAACATACCCAAGTACTCGCACATAATGCCAGCTCTCTAGCAACTTCACTGGCTACCCATTGCTTATCAAATTAAGATTACGATTCTTAAACTTACCTTAAAATCAATTTATGGACTAGCATCATCTCATCTTAGTGACTTCATAAAAGTCAAGCAAAAGAGCTCATGCTTGTTACACTCTAATAATAGCCTACTATTAGAAGTTTCACAGGAGACAATGCACCCAACACTTGGCAGCAGGTCTTTTACTATTGCTGCACCGGCCCAATGGAACAGCCTCCTGGCTGACCTGTGTGTTGTCACATCACTTCAAGTGTTTTTTAAAAGCAAACTTAAGACATTTTTGTTTAGGTCAGCATTTTAATGTATTTTTGGTGTATTTCTTTTTTATTTCCCATTTATAAATAACTTTACCAATATATATTTGTCTTAGTTAGTCTTCGATGAATTTTTTGTAAAGTGGTATTGATCAGTGTATGTAAATAATGCTAAAAAAATTATCAAATTAATGCTGTTATGTTAAAACAGCATAATAGTCGTTAAAGAAAATATCCTTAATATTTCACCAAGTATCATATTTTAGATTTTTGGACACTCTCATATTTTGCTACTCTTTAGCAACCTATTGCCCTCGACAGAAACTTTGGGGAGACTGAGTGCCAGCTTTTGGCACTAGCATTACTGGGATTGTGGGAGGTGCAGTGGCCTCATGGTTAGTGTACTTGTCTCTGGATTCAGTAGCTATCATAGCTCACACTGGTTACCCAATTCATCACAGAGCTCCTAGTGCCAAAGGCTCACCTTTAATCTTCCCAAAGTTTGTGTCCATGGCAATTAGTTCAAAATGATTTGTGAGGTTTTGGTGTTCATGGGAATGGATCAACAATGTGTGATCCCAGATAATGCCTATTCCCCCCATGGAGGGGACTGTCTGATTCCAATCCCAATGAGGATTATGGATATTTTCCCAAGAATAATAATATCTATTTGAACTTAATTCCTGCTGTTTCAAACTGTTTTTTCCTCAAGGGTTCCAATTAACTGGGTTCAACTGTACCAATATTTCATAACCAAAGAACACAATGTGCATAAGTCATTACATGAATGAGCTGGCTCCAAGAGCCCTTTGATTTAAATCGTGACCTATTAATTTACAATTACTTTGATATACTATTTTCTTACATAACTTTCTAGATGGTTGTTATTACTCAGTCTTACATTCTTAATAAATATGTTTACACAAAAGGCTGAAGGCACTGTTTAATTGCCTGCTTAAAGGGAGTGCGCATACTTGTGCCACCATCTGGCATCATCAATTCAAGTGATGAGCACTCAAGAGCAGCGTTGTGGGGTCTAGGTGCTCCAGTAGGAGGGTTGGGATTGGCAGTCAAGTGGCTGTGAGGCAACCCAAACATCTCAGCCATCTGACAAACCATGGAGTACTTTGTCATAGCTTCTGTGCTGCTCCAATGCCATATTCCAGTCACAGAAAAATCGTTGATTCGTTTATCGGCAATGAAACTGCAGACTGCAGCAACATCATCCACCAGAGTGGGAAAACAGATTTGATAATCATTCATTTCGGCAGGCTTGTCAGTTTGCTTGAGGGCATCAAACAACACTAGAGTGATAGCAAGACAATAATTTTAATGTCCACTGTCAAAACAGGAAAGAATTCATATAAAATGTGCTCATAAACTAAAAGGATTTAGGTATGCCTACAGTCCTAGGTATGTAAATTATCAAATTATCATCGTAAAATACCAGGTACATGCATAACTTGACCTCAGCCACCAAAAGTAACAATATTGCTGCCCAAGCTAGGAACTCTAGATCTCCAGATTTTGGAGCTTTCAGGATACTGCTTTCAGTTAAAAATCCAATAGCAAAAGAGACAACTCTTCATCTCTACTCCCCACACCTCACCCATCCTTCCTGCACAAGAACTACATGTATCTGTCAACTTTGCAGAACATCTTGTCTTGCATGCTAGAAAAATATATTTGTAGATCCCTCTAAATCAAACCACGTATCTTTTAAAATGGGTCAGAAATGATACCCTTTAGTACAGGTCATATCTATAAAGCATATTAGGAGGAGTACCTCCACACTAAAAGAGGTCATGTCCCCCTAGGCCTCGCACCCTTGCAGCTATAAAGTGGTGTCCAACTATTTTGCACACCAGACCCCAGTTCTTCGAAGGGTGGATAACGCTATCCACCGGATAAATCGCTATCCAGTGGATGAGTGTTAGCAAAAGTCCGAAGGTGCCCGTACGCCTATCCTCCCCCTTCCTACGTCCCCCGGGATAACACACCTGTCACAGCACTCTCCTCAAGATACTCCACTTTTCCGTAAAGGATTGGAACCCGAAGGATCCCCCCATCGGAATTACAGGCCTGCACAACCTGTTCTCCTGCCAGCTTACTCTTGCCATACTTGTTCAAAGGGTTGACTTCGTCGAGCGGTTTGTATGGTGGACTCGAGCCATCGAACACATAACCAGTGCTGATATACAGCATGAAGTGTTCCGGAGCCCCTGCATCACTGTTAAGCTCGTTGATTGCTGATGCTAATGTTTTTGTCACACCAACATTCATTTTCATGGAAGTTTCCTCGTCATTTTCGACAACGTCTGGTCTCCTTTCGGCTGCCGCGTGAATCAAAATGTGTGGTTTGAAATGCTTCACAACACGCTTTGTTTCGTCAAAATCAAGCAGATCGACCTTCTTTAGAGCATCTGTAGCTCGAGAGTGAGCCAGTCCCAACACGTTCCACTTATCAGAGTTGGAGAATTGCTTCATAATGGCCCGTCCAAGGAGGCCAGAAGCTCCGGTGATAAGGACCCGAGGTTTGCCCGCCATGTTGAATTTGAAGTGGTTACCAGGTTACCCGTCTACAAGAATGTTCCACGTCAAGAGGAAAGATTGCGTGACGAGCCCAAATTGTCCTCGCGAGTGAACATTTGACTTTTCAGGGGGAATGGGCGATTTGAAAAGAAAAAGTAGTCTCCCCCAAGCATACTTGTACCGAAAAAAATTCACAGTTTTTGTCTGTCCGTAATCTCCTTATCGCGACATCGATATGATACTCACGGTCACGCGTTTACCGCGTGATTCACGTTCACCGCGATATTCACGGTCACGCGTTTTGCATGTGACATCGACCAAGATGAGGTCACTGTGATAAATGCTTTATTTTTTGCTGCTACCGGCCGTAATGACGGGACCCAACAAGGTCGAACCAGCTGCTCACGGTTGCAATTCTTGGCTTTCAGTTTGGACTCTATCATGTCGATCGCGTTATTGAGTTTTCTACGTTATAATCGGTCTTGCTTCATTGTTATATGCACAAAACCACTGTCGAAAGCATGCTTCATGGAGAAAAAAATATCATGTATTCACACGCCCCGTGAAAAACAAAGTCCTGCACCAACATCTACATTTTTAACCCGAATATGCTATCAGGACGGTTTGCAAGTAATACGAACCGTCCATGAAATGGTTAAAAATGCACGAAAATGCATGAATGGGTTAAAAACAAAAATAACAATGCCTCTACCAAATCAACCCAAAGTCAAATGGTTCACCCCTTACTGAGGGCCGTCGATAAAACCAGGAACATGGAACATCCCGGAACATCGAATAATTATAACAATTATGCGAAAAATATGTAAAATTAAATATTTAAAAATTAAATCAAACAAAAATAAACTGGTATCAGTTTGGAAAATAAAAATAAAACAAAAACAACAAAAAAGAAGGAAGAAAGAAAGTAAAATGAAAGTGACTGCAATGAATGAAGGCTAACAACTAAGAAGAGTAATCCATTTCTTCCAGTCGTTCGCCGTCAGTCTAATCACTTGACTGTCCTTTATTCCCAGATGTCGTTTTTCACAGAAATCCAAGGTGGTGGCGTTCGAACTCCTTAATCCGACCTAAAAATATGGGTACACGAGTGTGATTTCTTTATTCAATTCATTACGTCGATACAAAGATATGCGTGAACACGATTTCTCATGAAGAAATAGTTTCTCCATGAGATAGAAAAAGAAACTCTTCGGCATTGAGTTTCTTGTCTAAACTAGTTCGAACTGCTCGAGCTCTGATGACAGTGTAAACAAATACAAACACAAAATTGGCGACGCGCGCTCTGTCTTGCAGGGTCGTTGTTCAAAACTTTATTGTCTCAAGAAATATTTGTTACAGGTGTTGGCGATCTGAAATTGAATTCTAAGTGTCGCCAACAGTTCAAACGCATTTCCTAGAAAATGCTTTGTCCAGTACAAGTAATAGTTAATTAATTGAAAATACTTTTACCGCTAGTTCAACTTCACGTGCAGATCGTTATCTGATATTCGATCAAACTTAGTTTTCCATCGAGCCATTCGAATGCCACCAAAGTAGACCAGTGCGAAATACGCGCGTGAACGCGCTGATCTAATCTTTGATTACTACTAGTTAATAATAACTTGCTTGTTACTCGGGCTTTCGGAAAAACCGAGTCTGCACTTGGTGGGTCATAGTGCCAGGCGCTCCTAGGGGAGCAGCGCGAAAACTGGGGATAATAAATAACAGCATGAGGACGCAACAGTGACAAAACTATGGTTACTGACTTAACAAGCAACTGTATGATGCTCAGACGAACACCTCAGATGTTGAAGAAATCAGGGATCAAAAAAAGGAGACGCAATGAATTACCTGGCATTCATCGTTTAAATCGTCCATGTTTGTGTTGAAAAACAGACTGCTGTAAAGCGACGTGGCGCAATTTGTGGGAAAGAAGAGGAGCCTGCACTCATTGTAATCAGTTGAATGAAAACCCAACGCTCCCTGCCCCTCCGCTACCGACTCCCCTATCCTCAATAATAATTTTTCATATTTCGAGCTGATACCAGTTTATATTTGTTTATTTTAGTTTCGAAAATTTAATTTTACACATTTTGTGGAACAAAAGAGAAGATTGTGCGTTATTTACCGTACACGATCTCAACAAAGAAATCCAGAGTTAGCCAACATCAATCACCTTAGCTGATACTGTATAAAGGAGCGAAACACAGTAGGCATAGGCGTACGAGCTGGGGTGAGGGGAGGGGGGGGGGGCGAGAGCGAGGGGGCCTGCACCCCCAGCTACAGAAATTATGTGATTTTCGGGCAAAAAACTCATGATCTGGGCAACGACACTTGAGAGAAAGCATTAAGAATGCTGTTGGCGTGATTTCCAAAACTCATGAATAAAGTTCAGATCTAGTTAGTTACTTTACTGAGATTTTATTCGGATTGAGACTGTTGATAGAGAATGATTGATTGAGTGAGTACGCAAGATTTGAATAGAAATATTTTTGGAATTATAGCAGTTTCATTAGATGTGGGAATTGTAAACGTTTTTTTTTTTTTTTTTTTTTATGCCTTCGGGCATTGCGTAAATTTTCCGGCAAGAAGGTCACCGCCCCCCAATTAAGTCCGAAAGTGCCCAAACGCCTATGACAGTAGGCTGGAGCAGCTGGAATGCAGCGAGGGTAGTAGTCTGGGACATGAGTACATGATTAGTCAGCGTGAAGCCTTCGCGCTACTCAGAAATGACTTCGTCATTTTACGTGTAAAAATGGCCATGTGGAGAAGATGATCGAGAAAGAGCGAGAAAAGAAAAAAAAGAAAGAACGGCAGATGGACACTCTTTTTTCTCGCTTTTCCGCCCTCGCACGGTCATTTTCCCATTTGTGCGGCTATCGTGACACGCTCAAGGAAATAAGGGAAAAATATAAAATTAAATAAACGAACGTGCTTGGCGAAGTCTTCACGGACCATCACAGAGATGCAAAGGGTTATGTCACCTGACTCGTTCCCAAGTCGTCTTCGCGCGCTGTATAAAGTTGTAAGAAGATGACTGGGGACGAGTCAGTTATGTCACCAGCTAAAAATCACACTTGTATCTCAAGCGGGAAGAAAGTGAATTTACCGCTTAGAGAAACTACCTGTTTACTAGGTTACACGGAATAGCTAAATTCTGTTCAATTAATAAGACCAAACTCTCTTAAGGAGCAAACATTTTATACAAAAATTCCTCGACATCGCGAAACACGTGACCGGCGTAATGTACTGGATCAGTTTGTGACCAAGTCCCGGCAGGATACGAATCGCTGATTGGATAAACGTCCATGACGTCAATACCTGCGCGGCACATGGCAGATGTGGCGTAAGCATTGTACAGTTGCACACGTGGGAATGTTAAAAATCGGCGAACGTCTTTATGCGGGTTTGGAAATCGCTCCCTGTTAAGAGCAGTCGAGGTCTTCCAGATGAACCTTCCTTTGAAAGTCTTGGTATCGTTGACAGTGTTTCTGTGACTTTTGCCTTCGTTCACGAGGCTAATTAATTGATCGATGACACGTTTATAGTTTGTAAAGTTGACTGCAGCGGCGAAATGTATTCCCATGTTTAGTAGAAGGACACTCTTTTCATCCAGGAAAGGATTATACAATGTCTGCAATAAGAAAGGCAAGTGAAACTGACGATCAAACAATTCCAAATTACGTGGAACAGTATCTTATAACTATGCTGATTATATAAGGATATCAGCAGAGTAAAGCGAGGGTACTCTCACGGCGGGCATTATGCGTAGCCTTAAAAACCGGATGTTACAATCAATGCTATAAACTCAAGTACTTCTACTGTTTCGCGGCCTCGTCCTGAGACTCCTGCTGAGACCGTTGCTTTCGTTTGAAAATTGCACGAAACAGAGTTGACTACTAGGCCTATATTGTTACATGTACATCGGCAATCGTACACGGTTACATAATAAAAATTCTGCGGGATGAAATCCTAACATTTTAATCCTAATTTCTTTACAAGTTCTTTGAGTTAACATTTGGCCGCCAACATCTTCTGCTTCTGTGAGCCTTTTTCTTTTCTTTTTTTTTTTTTACAGTTTTGCGGCTTTAATCACGAGAATTAGGCCCCGAACACACTAATGCGTTTTCATTTGAAAACGCAAAATTTTTGATAAGTTTTCGTCCCTCATCCACATTAAAACGACGAAAAACGTTGATAAAAACGGAGGCTATTGAAAACGGTTTCGAAAGTGAAGTCTTTTGCAAACGCATCGTTTTGGAAATGTTTCGTTTTTAGTGTGGAGTGGACAGGTGAAAACGGAGGCTTTTGAAAACGGTGGCGAAAAAAGGCGTCCTCCACTGTTGCTTCCATCAGCGTTTTCGGACGTTTTAGTCAATGTGGATGATAGGCGAAAACGCGTCAAGTCTCCGTTTTCGAATCAAAATGCATCAGTGTGGACAGGTGAAAACAAAACGAAAACGCTAGTGTGGGCGAAAATATTTTGCTTCGGTTTCTTCTAAATGAAAACGGAGACTTTTCAAAACGCATTAGTATGGTGGGGTCCAAACTCCCATGTGATTCATACTCCCTAGATTGTAATTGGTGTATCAAGACCCGTGACAATTTTAGCGCCAAAAATTCAAGTGACATAATTTGTAATTTACATGAAGTAGGAGAGGACCAAAAAAAATACATAAATTCAGAAAGGGAGTGGAGAACAGAAAGCTAGGACTTACCATTTTGATATCTCTTATAACTCGGTCGTGGTCATAATCAATTCCATCCGGTAAGGGTTCCCTTGGTGACGTGACACCGTCGCCCCAGTAACCGTGCATGTCGTATACCCAGTGATAGATAGGCTGACAGGCTGTAAATACCGTTTTGCAAAGACTCTTGTAAGGACCGGAAGACAGGGAGCTGCAAAACACGTTCGAAACCGAATCTCCAAAAGAGAAGAAGATGCCTTCCTTATTTCTCCTGTCCTTCTGTGCGTCTTCTGTTGAGGAGTTCAAACAACTTTGTTCAAATTAATATGAACTTTTTCTTGTGGCTTTAGATGTGTAATAGACCTTTTTAATATATGGCTAGCTCCGTGAGCGGGCAAGATGAATCAAATCCTGCGCTGTGATCGGCTACCCGAGCCGGCAAGATGGAGCTATCTTGCCCGCTCGGGACTACCCGCCGTGTCCCGCAAGAAAAATTTCCCCGAAAGCCATATAATAAATCCTTTATTGACCAAGCTTGTTCGGTCAAGATGGCTGGATATTGGCCTCGTCCTTTTCTTGCGAGTTTATGGAGCTCGACTCTGCCTCGGTTCATGAACACGCGAAAAAAGAACTTGGCCAATATCCAGCCATCTTGACCTCACACGTGGTCAATAACCCATATTTATCGATACGGCGGCCATTTTGTATTCCATTGTTTCAAATGGCTATTATGAGATGCTTAGGAGGCAAATATATACTACACTGTAATTAGCCCCCTGAACATCCCATAATGTCTCTCTAATCAATAGAAATCAACATGGCCGCCTTGTCGTTAAAAAGGTCTATCGCTAGTCATTCAAGAACCATGGGTCTCGCAAAATTATCGTCAAATTTTACGGGTATCGTAGTCTCGTTTTCTTTAGCTGTTATGTGCGTCTCGCTGTCTCGATTTTATTTTTCACAATGCTGTCTTGGAGTCTCAATTTTTTCAAGGTTAAGCTAGAAAGTCCCTAAATCCTGATTAATTTGTCTGTTTCTTTGTTTTGAGAAATGCCATTCAGCGTCTCTACCGGTCACTGAATCACAACAAAATATTTAGCGAGATTGAAAGTATAAATGAATAACTAAAACAAGAAAGCTAGAAAACGATAAAAAAGAATAAAGAACAGAAGAAGGAAAGAAAAAGGTAGATCAGAGAGAGAAATCAAGTCAAGTCAAGTCATCTTTATTTAGGCAGGGTAGACCCATCAGCCATAGGCTGATATCAAAAGGGGCCCCGCGTAAAATTAAGAAATGATGAAAGGAAGCGCTATTGACATCTCGATAGCAATTGATTGGTTCAGCAGGGTACAACATTTGAATGTATTTTAAATTTTATACACATTTTTATTGTAAGAGAACACTTTTTAATACATGCACTGATTGAAAATAAAAGAAAACCCCTTGTACAAAGTGTCTTCAAGACGTCGTTGCAGTTCCTTTTCGCTAATTCTTTTTGTTAATCAAACCTTACCTTTTATATAAGGCTTCCAGTGGCCATTTACCCATCTACCAAAGCCATCCCAGAGCAATGTTCCACACGATGAGTCACACGTGTATTTCTGAAGTTTTGTTGACTTTGAGGAAACCTCTTTCACCAAAGCATCAACTGATAACAAACACAGAACAAGAAAGAGAGTCGAGCCCCGTTCACACTACGCCGAAGAAATTTGAAAATGCTGCCGCGCTATTTCTACGGTCACTGAGGCCTACCGTCCACACTGATCCAGTCGAAAATGAAGCTTTTCGAAAAGTTAACGCTCTTCAAACCTGAGGAGTTTTAAAAATTAACGTCGGCTTTGCGTTTTAATGTGGACGGAAAACATTTTGAAAACGGAGCTTCTCGAAGACCATCAATGTGATCAACCCAAACACTCTAGCGTGCACTGGCATGAAGCTTTTCTCCCGCCGGTGATTGTTGCGTTGTCAAATTTCTCCGACGTTGTGTGGATGAAAAATATTTCATGCGTTTTCGGAGTGAAAACGCCGATTTTCAAATTTCTCCGGTGTAGTGTGCGTGGACTGGGCGTTAGGTCAAAATGACAGCTCAAAATTAAAATGTTTGGAATCTTGAAGGAGACGGGCGAGTAAAGTAAAAAGATGGCTACCACGATCAACTTCGTTGCCAGAGCTTTTCCTTCAAAGGAAAGGCACTGGGAACTACAATAGGTCGGGCCACTGCTCTCATAGTCCATGAAAACATCTTTGCAGCGCGCGTCATACTATTATAGGTCTCGCCTCGTACTAAGTTTTGCACGGATATACTGAAACAGCCCTTCTGTCCCTATTTTTGTCGCATCTCTCCATTTTCAAGCGACAGACCAAACTGTTTTCTCGCGCATGCTTTCTTCTCGTTTCTTACTCGATAATCTAGAAGCGAAAGAAGAAAGTGAAGAAGGCACTTCTCTGTAATGAACGAGAAGCTTGTCTTTGTAATCTTGACTTACTGTGTCTCTGGTTATTGTCCGATGGCGGAACATGAAATGTCACTTTCTCTCCACCCTTGAAAGGAGCAATCAAGAAAGGCCTATCTCCCTTCAGAACACCATCCGGCTGATTTTTGCCTTGGGAATTACCTGCAAGTGGCCAGAAATTAGAGAGCTGAAGCAAACCACGACGGCAACGGCAACGAGAACGCCACCAAACAAAAGGTTTAATGAACAGAACGGATGGCTATTCACGTCCGTTATAAATACTTGTACATTTCTTTGCCGTCCTCTCCATAACAAGAACGTGAAATGACCAATTCAAGTTCTGCGTATTTTGTAGAATGCGAACGACGGAGCCTAATTTTTCGTATTTTCATTTGGAATCAGTGAACTTGGCGTTACATATTTAGCTTAAGTAAGTTCTGAGACCAATAGGCGCGCTGAACAGATCTAGACAACTGCGAAATCCGAAGGTAAAATATAAATTTCATTTTTTCACAAGGCGTTCGCCGTCGTCATTGCTTAAGCTTTTTTTTAAAAGGGAACTTGTCAGGAGAAATTAGAGGGATTAATATAAATTGAATGTAGACAGGATTGAGATCAAGCAGAAATTTCTTGCGATAATTCATGTCTGTTGATCACATATGCTTACCTTTCTTAAACCAGAATGGTGGTGGGTCTTTGAATCCACGACAGAGACTGTAATCCAGGAAGATTTTTGCCTCATAATCACCACCTTCAATAATAAGAAATAAAACTTCATAGGTGCCATTGCCGAGATCAAGCACTGTTGGAGCGAGAGACGAAGCGCCGTGGAAGTGAATTCTCCACGAATCTCCTCCAATCATTTTAACATCACTGCTAGGTGTCACTGTCTGAATAACAAAGCGGCTAAACTCGCCCGCTTGCTTAATATCCCAACGCGAAATGAAACTTTTGCCGGGATCACTTATTTGATTGATTCCTTGACCAACGGTGTTCGGTTCTTCCCATTCGGTGGAGTTGAAACACGGGCCGAGAACTTCTCTCCATTCTAACCGAGCTCGTTGCATTCGACACCAATCTTGTTTAAAAACATCGAACGCTGATTCCTTGGTGATATCTTGTCCTCTATTGTTCTCTTTTTCATGAGCTTGGCTATTTGTTTTACTTAGTTGTTTTGACTCCTTCCGTCTCCGTACAATTACGTTACGAGTGGCCTCGCGTACCCAGCTCCCAATGTCGACTTCTTTAGAGTTCTTTATGTCTTCATGATCAAATTGATAAGTTGAAGATTTATCAACTAAATGGTAGCTTCGATAGCCGCTGAGTGTAAATATGCGATCCAAAATCGAAACCAAAATCCCAGCTGCTAGAAAAGTACAGAGCATTAAAAAACATCTCAAGATACCTCGTGGCATGTTTGTGAAGTTGTGCTCAGAAACGCATGTTTAAAGCCCAGAGATTGACCGTAAAGGTTTCTTTCGAAGATGTGCTTTCTTGAGACAGCAATTTTGAAATCTCGTGGGTGTGATAGACACAGATTACGGACTAACAGGTAGCGTATTTATACAACAGGTTCCACCTTGTAACTGGCAACCTGGACGGATATCCTGGTATTGCATTGAAAAGAGCGCTTTCATGACGACAAGTAGTGCTAGAAAAAATTATAGTGTTCCCAATCAGTGGCAAATACGTGCATAAGAAAATAATTCGTTTCGTTATAATTCTTGGTGCATTTCTTTGCCGTACTCTGAAAACCAGCAACGTGAAATGACCAAATTCTGCGTTGTCTGGAGAACGTGAACCACTACGGCTAATTTTTATTTCAAATTTATCGCTGTGTCCCATGTTAAGGTGGTCTTATACCCTCATGCAGATATAAACATTTCTCCAAACAACCATTTTTTTGAACCATAAAGATTCAACATCTAAGACAATTTACAAAACGTATTTTGAAACGATATTGCTCTAATTACTCCTTGATTGACGTTTCAATCGTATCTTGAACAAAATTCTCGATTGTGATTGGTTCTCCGCGCTTCTATTTGTCACCTAATCGGCGCGCAATTACGTGGGTGTCCAATTACATGTATCCAATTTGGACTTTTTGTATTTGGATACCCACGCTAATTGCACGTCAATAACGCGCACTTTCAAGGCTTCCTTCGCAATGTTTCCTACAGTTCCTATGAAAAGCGCTACAGACGTTTTCGCTCAAGAGAAGTTCTCAAAAGACATTATTAAATCTGCACACTGGTAGCTATATTTCAACATAGCAATGGCCATATATAGCAACGGTTGTAACTCCAAAAGAACCGAAGAATCCACTCTGGGCAAGGATTCTTCGGTGCCTTTGATGCACCATGATCCAAGTGATCTTGGATTGATCTGTTTAGTAAAGAAACGCAAAATCTGTTTTCGGATTTAAGAATCCAATCTTGGATTTTCTCAAAGAAACGCACCCTAACACGTAGGAGCTAGTTATTCATTAACTATTGTGGCATAGCTCGTTCTTGAAGTCAGACTGCGAAGTCCTTTAACGTGGTACCAAAACTGTCCCACAGAGTTGTTTTATGAAAAAATTATTTTTATGAAAGCGAGGATGTATTCGATATATTTACCTATTTAAATTGTTTAGGAAAACTCGCTTTTTGGTGCAGGAAGTTTAAATCATTGAAGAAGCTATAATATAATCGATATTGAAAAGATTCATTACGGGCTAAGTTTCTGATCTAGGTTTTTCCTATTTCGCTACTGATCAAATTATACCTTCTCCTTATATTTTCAGGTTATCAACTGAAACTTTAGAAGGAAAACTTGAGTTCATTGATTTTCCATCGAGCACCATCGTTTTCGGAATTTTCCAGCTGTATTTACAGTTGCCTTGGTTAAAATTCTTGCGGGCGCCAATCGAGATAATGAAATAAAACTGAGATCTGGTTTTTGAAAACGCTCTTCCTGGAAATAATGATTTTAGATGCCATAACTTATCAGGATTTTGTTATTCAATTTTCCAGCTAAATCTTGTTCATTTTGTCGACCTTTTCGGACATTAGAACCGTTGTTTGATTAAAATTTATATCTCGTTCACACGTTGCACAAAGGTAAAATGAAAGTTGTCCATACCGCAAATAACATAGTAACTTTTGGAATATATATATATATATATATATATATATATATATATATACATACTGTGTTATTTGCCCGGCTGAGAGGTCCGGATAGTGAAAAGTTGAGACCGAGGTCTTAAAAATTTAGCTGTTTTGTTATACCTCCCGACTCAAAAATAATAATAATAAAAAAATTGCGAAAAAATGACTTGCTTGACGCCCTTGCATCCCGGGGGGGGGTACTCCCACATAAAAAGGACGGGGGTTCTCGTTGGAAATTTTGAAAAGAGCCCCTATGAAGTACCAAGATCATGTTATGTGGGCATGGCTTGAAAGTTTTTCACCTCTTAGAGGAACCATTTCTAAAACAAAACATTATCTCCTGTCATATTTGTTTTCGGCTCAATACCCTGAAAGTTACCGCAAAAGCCCCCCCCCCCCCCCCCCCCGCCTCATCTCTTTTTTTATATGAAAACGATCAATTTTCTATCGGAGAAAACTGAGAAAAGTGGTCCACATCAAAAGGTGGACCGATTTTTTCGAAACTTTTCCGGTTGGGCCGAACCGATCCATTCAGTTTTAAACCGAAATTTCCGGAAGTTTTGGCGGAATGAAGCGCGCCATAGAGAGTCAGAATGAGTGTCAAAAATTCAAATTCGAGTCAATTTTTGAACACAATGGACGGGGTCGGCAGAATTTATAATTCTGTGACCTCTGCTCGATGTAATTAAATCAATTTTGGCTCTGTCGCTTGGGGTTTGAACAGATAAACAGTGGGACAAACAACAGATTGCCGCCGCAGTTTGTTAGACTGATATTGCATGGTCGAGATATTGTACCGTAATCACCGAGATGACACCGCTGTCAGATTGCACTGACGGTGAAATCGAAACTGTGTTTTCATCCGAAAATCGGCTTGGTAAATATCAAAGACGTGGTAGATTGTCGCGAAAGCAAGTTGTGATTGCTGTCATAGTGACAGTGCTATTGGCGGTAGTGGTCGGGTTTCTTATC
>NC_138153.1:28750565-28753065 GCF_964199315.1 Orbicella franksi | reverse complement strand
TGAGGAACATCTACTTTTCCTATCCTCTTCATTTTCTTTTTCCCTTCTTTCTGCTTCTGAAGAAGTTTCATCTTGCGCGTGACATCACCACCATACTACAAAGAAAAGACAAGAATGTCTAGTTACACAAAAAGGGCAATGTGAAGGTAAAGTCTGCATACGAGCCAGTCCGTTACTTATCCCGGTTTCAGTGGCATGAAGCGACTAGAAGTGTTTCTACTCCCCACCGAATGGGATGCTAGTCCATCGCAGGGTTACCTCCCTGCATTAAATTCACCAGTACCCATTTATACACCTGGGTGGAGAGAGGTACTGCGAGAGTAAAGTGTCTTGCCCAAGAACACAACACAATGTCCCCGGTCAGGGTTCGAATCTGGACCCCTCGATCCGGAGTCGAGCGGACTAACCATGAGGCCACTGCGCGTTTAACATAATATAATTGCAGACTTACGCATTTTGCTGTTACGTCCTTCCTGACAGGTTTAATACTAGAAGGATTTTAAAAAGAGATCAATGCAATTATTAACATGACTACAACCACTAAGGACATACGGAACGACTGTCGGACCATGAATGTTCCCCGGTGCGAAGGTGTTGGTTGAGTCGTCACGCAATTCTCCTTCCGAGAAACGTTGCGTGACAACTGTTAAAACGGTAATAAGGGAAACAGTACTTACGTTTCTCTGGCTGTGATTTTTCCTCTGATTGAAGCTTGGATCACTACTTCAAATAGCTGCCTGTATCGTAAAGGCAACAGCGATTGAATATTCGAGCTGTTTCATGCTGACTGGCGTAAAACTTAAATCTATGTAATCAATCTGGTCAATGAAAACAAACTCGATAACGTAATGAACCAATCAGGATTCGATGAAGAAACGTGTTATCAGTGCGAAATGCAGCCGGTTCCAAGCGCGGGAAAATATGCCAATGATCTCACGTGCGGTAAAACATGACACCGATGTCAAGCGCGGGAAAACATGCCAATGATGTCAAACGCGGGAAAACATGCTACTGATGCCAAGCACGGGAAAACATGTCACTGATGTCAAGCGCGGGAAAACATGCCACTGATGCCAAGCGCGGGAAAACGTGCCACTGATGTCAAGCGCGGGAAAACATAACGCTGATGTCAAGCGCGAAAAAAAAAACACCAATGTCAAGCGCGGGAAAACATGCCAATAATGTCAAGCGCGGGAAAAACGCATCTTTTGTCAACGACGAGAAAACATGTGCGTCTTTGCTAGAGACTTTTTAACGTATTGTTGATCGGGTTTGCAGAGAGTTGGAGGGCGAGCAAATGCGTTCCCCTAATAACGTGAAATGCTTACCTTGGAATAACGTCCTTCAGTTTAGCACACATGGTTCGTCCTGACGGTAGGACTGTCTGTTGCTAGAAACTTTTTGATGTGATGTTGATCGGGTTTGCAGGGAGTTGGAGGGCAAGCAAATGCGTTCCCCTTACAACCTGACGTCACTTACCTTGGAATAACGTCCTTTAGTTTAGCACACATGGTTCGTCCTGACTGCAATGCCTTGTCTGCGTGCACTATACAACTCAACGCATCCACAGCTGTGCCGTTTATTAGAATATCCATCTAAAAAATAACGATAAAAGATTTCAATCAGTCGCAAATCGAGAACTCGAGAAATAAGACACTCCGCTTGAATTTTACCAAAATTACTTTAATTTGCCTCAACTAAATGCCAGCAAAATTGTCCCTATTTCACTCGTCCACAACACTAAAATGAACGCAAATTACAAGCAGACTTAAATAAAGAGCTTTACAGAAACAAAACCATACCCGTACAATGCTGGTTTCCCTATATCCTTCATCTTCGTAATCGAAACTTAAAGTGAAACGAGAATGCCACTGGTTAAAAACTGAAAATGGTGTTTCTACAGGTGTTTCTAGATTGGAAAATTCAGTGGAATACGTATTTTTTCGAGTAAGTACTTCTTCAAGTTCCGGATTGTTAAGCGAAAAGTTTAAAACGAAGGGACAAAGAATGGCCGCGAAAACTGGAGGCAAAGCCATTACCGCCTGGCTCCCAGTCTTCAAGCTGTCATCCTGCTTAGAAAATTTTCCTATCATCACAACCATTAATGACGACAGGATAGATAAGAACTTGTTGAAGTCTACGACAAACCTTGCATAACCAGATGATTGGGTTTTGAGTTCGTCGTAGAAGTCCACAATGACTTCGTTCAGCGGTAACAAGTATTTTAGCATGACACGTGACTCGTCGAGGTACACCACCTCTTGTTGTTCACCACGCCTGCTCTTAAAGAACAATGGAAACAAGAAAAGATAACCATTCAAATAAAGAAACGTAAGTTATTACGAGTATTTTTGCAGTCGTTTTACAGTGTGACTATTCGAACCGGGTCTCCAAGAAGAAAACCGACCAATCAAAACGTAAACTAAGAACAAAAGACTATTGGCTTTTCGTGACACAGTAATGCAGAGAGCCCTTGACACTTACCTCGCAAAGACTTAGC
>NC_138153.1:28575565-28745565 GCF_964199315.1 Orbicella franksi | reverse complement strand
GTTATGATGTTGAACTTACAGTGCACCAGTGGAGACTTCTCCAGGGTGCATAATCCCAACATCCAACACCTCGTACTTCTGCTGAGTGTAAGCAGACATAACTTCATCTCCTGCAAGGAAAGGTGAAGAGATAGGTGTGAGCAAAACTGACTGAATAGTAATGTGAAATTTATAGGGCTTGCCATAAATGAATTTTCAAACTTGGCAAAAATTAAAGAAATTCTGCACAAGTTGGCTTGTTTGACTTAGAGCAGTTTAATAGCCTGTTTAGGCCTTCAGATCGTCATGGTCAGTAAGTGTGTAATAAGCCAGTCAGCCAGTCAGTTGGCATACCTGTCAGTCACACAGTCATGGTCAGACAGTGGGTCAGTAAGTTGGTCAGCCAGTCAGTCAGTCAGCCATTCTTGTCAGTCAAGCAGTCATGGATGGACAGTGAGTCAGAAAGCCAGCAAGTTCTAAGTCACTTGGCCAGTCCGTCAATTAGTCTGTTGGTCCAGCAGTCATCATGGTTGGTAATCAGTAAGTCAGGGAGTGAGTGAGTCAGCTTGTGGATCAGTTGGTCAGCAATTAACATGCCAGTGCAAATTGTTCTATCAGGTGCTAAACCATTAGTTATAATGACTACACATGATAAAAATCAATTACCAGGAACTTACAACTACATTATTGAACTAGCTAGTGATACTTCCAAAAGGAGATACCTAAATGCAGTCTGACCATGTTTACCTTTTTTCAGTGATCCATCCAAAATAGCAACAAGACAGATCACTCCTCTATAATGATCATACCAAGAGTCAAATAACAGGGCTTTCAGTGGTGCTCCAGGGTCACCCTGAGGGCTGAAAATCAAATTCATTATTTTTCTGCTTTTCACGTGAACCAGGTGAATGACCTCAAAGCACTCTGATTGACTACACGAGCAGTTCCAATTTTTTTTTTTTATCTGAATGACGTCTTTTGATCTGAACCCCCTGTGGGCTGCCCAATTTAGTGCCATTTTTATAATCAAGTTAAATCAACAATTACATTATGAGCTTGATATTTCTATACACCCTTGTCATCTATCATGCATAGAAATTCAGAGTGAATAATCTAGTAATTGTTTTAGTATAAATCTACTATTTGTTCAAAACTTTATCTAAATCCTCTTCACAGACACTTCCAAGAAGCAACGATTCTGAAGTGGCCCCCAGTTTGTTAACAAGCACACACTGCTGGGCTACTCACTATCTATAACAGAATAGATTGTGAGTAGCATAGCCAATCAGAGAGCAGCATTTGTGATAGAATGCTAGTAGGTTTATACTTACATTCAACAGAAAAACAATTAAAATCATAACTACCAAGCTTGCAGCCCTTCATCTTTGTGACTTTGTTCGAAATAAGGGTCAATGCTCGAAAGGTCAGCTACACAAACTCATGATCACACTACCCTAAATGATTTATCTTTACCAATTAAAGTGGAAAATAGCCAAGTGTCTCACTTCCATGCCTGCCAACACAGCCCAATAATTTAAAAATAATAGTTCATTAAAGCAGAATAGCCACCTTGTGAAAATAAAACACTTATTTAACTTTACTTTTCAAAGAAAATGTGAACAATTACATAATATTTTGAATGTCAACATTATAGTTGATATATCAAAAACTATCTGTGGCAACACTCATTGACATCGTCAGTTTGTATTTCCACACCTTCTATTCTCATTCTTTTCCAAGCCTTTTCTCTATTAATGTAAAGGAAACTGAGAAGTGTTTCCTGTATCTTGAATACAATTTTTTTTTCATTCTTGTACTCACCCAGGAAGTTTCTCAACAATGGTTTTTAGGATATTTTCAACTCCACTACCTGTTTTTGCAGAGATCTACAGTCAAACAGTGAAAGAATAATAAAAATTATTCATTGACTTGAGACAGTGTACTGAATAAGATAAGCAAGAGGTCTCGCTGAGGTCAAATATTTACAAGTACAAAAAGGGTCAATATAGTCCTCAGTTAATAAGTAATGTAATACAGAGATGAAATGGTTAAATATTCCTATGATCAGGGACTGGAAAGACATCGTAAACTTCAGACATGTTATTCTGATTGAAAGCTGACTTGACATTTCCTGGTAGCTAACATTTTTAAAAATAAAAAAGAAGGTAAGAAAGCTGGTCGAATGAAGAAACACAAAAAGCAACTTGACCACTTGTTTTAAGTGTAAGTTAATTCTTTCAGGAAAGTAAGCCACAAAGCTCAAAAGAAACTTTCCAGAGTGGTCATGCAGGTTCATTGGGACAATGACTAAGTACTTGTTAGACTAGCAAAATTGTATAATTGTGGATTCTGATTGGTTGGTTCTACAGTGGTTACTGGTTCTCTGAACTAACTTAGTAATGTGCTAAGACCTGATTAAGTCTACATGCAAAAATACTTATTTGGCCATGCATTCAACTCACCCTTAAAATATCATTATTTTTGATATCAAACAGTTTTTCCATTTGGCTTGAAACACCATCAGGATCAGCACTCTTCAGGTCAATCTAAATTGAGCCAAAACAATTAGAATTCTCTAAATTCATGCACTAACTTAAACTAGTCACCCTGATATGATACGGTCAGAAAAACTGGAAAAACTCCTGGCAGTTAAATATCTCCAATCACTAAGAGGATAATGGGACTAATACAGTACCGCTCAAAAGTAAGTTACCACCGTCTCGCGAGACGCATCTCGTTTCTTGCAAGACGCGTCTCATTTCTCGCGAGATGAGTCTCGAGAGAAACGAGATGAGTCTTGAGAGAAACGAGATGAGTCTCGTTTCTCGCGAGTGCACTGGAAGTACCAATACTACGCATTCATCGGTATTCGAAACCTGTTTTGTTAATAAGACGTCTGTATCGTATCATATCGATTAGCGTTGTAGACACGATTTTCATTCTCATCAGCAATGCGTGTGTACCATGTGTTTATTATAAATTCTCAAGCGTCCAGTATTGTTTCATATACATCGGCCAAACCTTTTTTTATTCCAGTCAGACTTGCTTAACGTTTAGTTTTTGTAAATACATTCACGATAAAAGTTGTGGAGTTTTGTCACCCAATCTACGTGTGGGAAGTTAAAGCAGCGATCGAGATCACCAAGTCAGAGGAAATGAACAGAGGCTAGCATTTCAAACTGCTTTGTACATGTATTTGCACAAATCATTGGTATAGATGGTATTTTTGCACAAAGTTTAAGGTACAGTACCAAGTCATAGACATCTGTATAAGAAATATCATGAACGTTATTTACTGGCTGGGAGGTCTGGTAGAGAAAAATTGTGACAGAGGTCTTGAAAATGCCCGCTGAGTCCACAGGCTGAGGGCAGCATTTTAAAGTCTGAGGTCATGGCTTTTCCCTATATGGACTGACCTAAGCCAGTAAATTACATATTAATTAAATTTTTATTTTTCCACTTTCAAATGAATTTTATCATTGTTGACCTTTTTCACACATACACTGAGTTTATGTTACCGTGAAAGTGGTCATAGATAGGGACCTCCAAACCGCTCTTAGACTAATAACCAATCAGATATACAGGATTCATTACCAAGCCTTCTTAGAAAAAAATAAATCAAAGTCACTGTCGTACCTTGTTCAGTACTGGTATGATGTGTAAATCCTTATCAAAGGCCAGAAAAAAGTTGGACACTGTCTGAGCTTGAACACCCTGCATAAAAAACATATGATCATAAAAAAAAAAATTATAAACTAAAGTAATGTTCAATGCATGGACTACCCTTAAAATGCAACTCCCAGAGTATATGTAAGTTCCTACGAATAATAACTTCACTCTATATTTAAGCTTCAGTTAAGTTCAATATAATTATTTAAAATGAATCTACAAAATGAAATGCCGATTTGTAAACCTGTGCTGAGTCGACGAGTAAAATAACACCCTGACAAGCAGCCAGGGACCTGGAAACTTCATAGCTAAAATCCACATGGCCCTAAAAATCAAGAAAATGCACTTTTAAGTACTTTTAACAGATCCCAAAAGATGTACAGTGGAATCCCAAGTTTTCAAATTGCCCAAGAGAACAGAAATTGGTTTAAAAAGTCAAGTCAAGAGTTTAGAACCATCAAGGGTAAATATTTTCTCCTAACTTAGAAAACATTTCCAAATATCAGGAGGTCTGAAAGAAATTAAGAATTCAGAAAATAGGAATTCCACTGGTGTATGGCGAGCCAGTCTGTTATTCAGGAAGTTAGTGTACAATCTGGATAAAAAAGTCCATAGTCCATAGGCTTGGGTAATAAATACACATATCACTGTATTTTACAAGAAACACAGGAGGGGTTGACACATACAACTGCCTGTCTTGAATTTATACATTAATTAATTAATTAATTAATTAATAGCAATGAAATATTGACTTTAATTTAATTAATTATTTTTCAGGTCTACTGGATTTTTACCTAAGTGACTGCTGCTTTCTATAACAATGAGCATAAACTTGGCCTCTCAGTCTGTTTCTACTCTTCCCAATTGATGATAAAACAGCGATTTTTACACAAACTTTCAAGAATTCCCATTCACATTGTGCACTAACTCTTTGCCTAAAAATAAAATAATCTAACGGCCAAAAATAACATCATAACTGATTGACACTCACTGGTGTATCAATAAGGTTTAATAAATAAGTTTCTCCTTCATGATCATTATAAAACAGTGACGCAGTCTGTGCCTTGACTGTTATTCCTCTTTCCCTTTCCACTTGAAGTTTGTCAAGCACTTGCTTGTTGTCACTGTCTCTTGATATTGTACCTGAGTGGGAAAAAGAAAATATACATATCAAAAAATGACAAACAAGATCAGGGCCATCATTAAAGGGCATAACCCGTAACACCTGTTTACAGCTGAGTATGCTCTATGGGCCCTTGACGCTTCAGGTGAAATTGCTTTTTGTTGATACCATTCACCTATAAGGTAACAAGTTTGTTACAGGAGTGAAGATAAGGGCTACAGGTGAATCAAACTTTAATGACAGCCCGGATTAGATTAATAGAGATATAAGTGAAAAAGAATGCGAGCTGCAGTGCATTGTATATTCAGGAAGTAAGTAAAGCAATGGGTGTATTGTCTAACACTTTTTTCTGAACAATTTAAATATGTATAAGTCTCGAGCAATTAGGGAATGACATACATGTACATTGCAATTATAACAGCTGAAATGTGCATAAGAAATTTGACTGTCTTTTTTTTATTGCTTTTCTATGTAACAAAGTTCAGGCCTGCATAATTATTATTATCTAATGCATTGAAAAAGTCACATATCCTCTGCAATTGAAATATAAGTAAACAATGTGTAAAGCTTCTAAAAGATAAAGAAGTATATAAATTTTCTAAAAAAACACAGTAACAGACTGGAATTCATGAATTCAATATAAGTTCAAACTACTGCCCAAATGCTAATCCCAAAAACTATATATAGATGTTTGATTTCCATAGTTACAGTTTGTTCTAGAATGCAGTTTACCTGTCATTTCAAGCAGTCTATCAGCCAGGGTGCTTTTTCCATGGTCAATATGAGCAATGATACTGAAGTTTTTAATTCTTGACACAGGAAACTCTGACATGTCAATATTTGAGTCCTAGCACAATAAAAAACAAAATATTTTATTACAAAAAGTGTTAACACACTCAGACACAATGAACAAAAAACAACAAATGATGCTTTTCAGGTAATTTTGATTATGTTCGTAGAATAAAGTTAACATACTTTGAGGCCTAAAATCCTGAGCAAAATGAGTTGGGACACTTGAGCTGGATCACGTATCTCCCATTCCACCTAATCAAATTATGCTGGTAAATGTCACAGTTTCTTTTCCAACGAAAAGAGACAAAATCACCTGATTATCGCCATTGTAAGTAGGGGGAGGGGAGACCTTGTTTGGTGTCTCAATTTTTTGACCAGGACTGTAGATAGCATATGGAAAATTTCTTGCAAGTTAATGATTGATTGTAAAAAATACTATATCTTCAAAAATATTAATAGATAAGGTTAGTTAATAGAAAATAAGCCTTGACCATGATTTGCTCTGTTATACGGCAGGTGAGGAAGAGATAAGAAAATTAAAGAGCTGTAAGGTCTAACATGACCTGCAGTCAAGTGTTCTCTCTACTTTTAGGCACCTTTGTAACATTATTGCATGCTTTATAACAACCAAAGCACTGGCTTTCTTTTCAGAACTTTTGAGACTAGTTAAAAAACACACAATAATGCTGACATCTATGTCAGCAGTCTTTTATACCTTTTTGGAAATTCCATGGCTTGTTGACTGAGTGCAGGGTCTCCAAAATCGATGAAATATGCTGCCACTATAAAACATAACATTAAAATGGCTCACAGTATGAAATGTTTCTAATGAAGTTTTTCAGCATACCTTTAGTATGAAATCAAAACCTTTTATATGCTCCGTCTACTAGAATACTGTTCAAAAATCATATCAAAAACTTACTGGTACATGTAGTTCTGAGGTATTTCACGTCGAAAGGCCTTGCTTGAAAAGTTGTACTCCGTTCTTCGCGTTCTTGCAGCAGAAAAAGAGGACAGACATCTACCACCCTTTAAGCATGACGTCTTGACAAAAAGTTCACTCGTAACAGCCCTTCTTTGCCTGCATAATTGCATTGGCATGTTCATACTTCACCGAAGCACTATCCTCTAATCTAATTGTTACATTTTAGCCTTCATAATCGCCTCAAAATAAATTAATACAGCGAAGTCGCCATCTTACTCCGCCATCACTCGCCATATTTGTTTCGTTCAATTACCGCTGCCTAAGATTTGAGCCCGTGATAAGAGAATTACGCAATGTGATTGGTCAACTTCGCAAAATTAGCCAATCACAGGCTAGGTTCAGGCATTCTCAGTGCTTCCCAGCGAAATTTGAAATTGCTCGTAAACATTTTCTTTCTCCACCATGGATATCGAAAATGAAGTTTATTTTCTTAAAGAAGAAATAATCCGCTTGAAAGAGGAGAACGAAGGATTGCAGCAAGATAGAGAATTAGCAGGAGAGATTGGGAAAAACCTGCTTGAAAACAATCAAGAATTGGAGAAGAAACTTGAAGAAGTAAACAACAACTACATATCAACGTTAGGCAGTCTCGAGGTATGAACTTTTCATAGTTTTCGTATTTTCGGATTATAACCGCTAAGCTCATAAAAAAAGTATTCTAATTTACGGTTATCTCCTCTCTCATTTATAGGAACTCAAGCAAGATAATCATACCTTGCGATCTAGGCTAGAGATTGAAGTCCGAGCCAATTCAAACCATGTTCACGAATTGGAGGATTTGAAGGAGAAACTTCGAAAGGAATTTGAGGCAAACGAGAAATCTCAACAAATAAGTACAGAGAAAAAGATCAATGATCTGAGAAAGGAAATAGAATCTTTGCAAAATGATATAAGCAAGCACAGCCTGATCGAAATTCAACTGAACGAAAAGATCAAGAAGCAGGATGAGCTGCTTCAAAAAGCTCGCCAAAATAACGAAGAACTTCAACACAAGGGAAGATCACGGTTGGAGAGCGTCGAAGAGTATATACATCTTGCTGCAGAGCTGAAGGACGAGAGAGATTCTTTGACATTGGAGCTTGCTGACTGCAAAGATAACCAGGAGAGAATTTTATTCGACAGAAACTTGCTGAAGGAGAAAGTAGAACATCTGGAAGAAGAACTGCAAGAAAAGGCTCGGCAAGGAGAAACGTGGTTTAACTGTTTACAGGCAAGTGCTGAATTTATAGAATTGCTTCAAGTCGAATCTCTTTGTATTTCCGAAAGGAGGTTATGTGATGATCGTCGGAGGTGTTTTCGAGAAAAAAATAAACAGCAATAAACATTGGCGAACTCGGGAAGATCAAGAGACCTTTTTTTTACCTTGGGCAGTTTGTTGCCGTATTTCAGACCATGTGAATTCTTGCTTTCAAATTTTCAAATAGTCGCGTGTTATGATTGATTAATTTTTAGGTGGATAAAAGAACAATTCTCTAGAGAATATCACGTGGTCTGTAATGGCAAAACAAACCTCCCCAGCTAAAAAGGCCTATAGCTCCAAATCTTTTGTCCTTCAATTTGGAAGCGTTCCCAACTCCTCACCTGTTATGAAGGTGTAACTGAATAGTCCTATAACCAGATAACATTACATAAAAACAATTTCAACAGGAAGCTCGCCTTGAGGCAGGAGAATTGAAAGCTGAGTTGGAAAACCTAAAGGCCGACAATGCCAGGAGAAATTTTGGAAAACAAGGAAATTCTTTATTTGGAGAGGTATGTTGGATTTTTCGTCTCGTTTAGAGCATTTTTCTGCTCTCATTTTTAATGAGTGCTATCAAATTGTCCGCAGGTAGAAGACAAACGATTAGAACTTGAGAAAAAATATGTTAGCTTGCATGCAAGACATGAGGGTATGGTGAAAGTACACAACATGACAAAACAGCATCTGCAGAGGTTGAAGGTAAAAATAAAGTACTTATGTAGCAAAACGTCTGTCATAGCGTTATTAAGAACGCTATTGCACGTGCTGATTTTTCGTCTCATTTATTAAAATCGCAGCAAAAAAAGTACAAAACATTGTATTTTGTGTTGCAGAATCAAGTTGCTACTCTGTTGCAAGTCAAGAGTTGTCATGCCGACGCATCTCAGATTCAAAGGCTGACTCAGGCCTTAGTGCAGAAAGAAGGCGAAGTGAAAATGCTAAACACAAAAATATCAACTTTGGAAAAACAAAAGGTTACTCGTAAATATTATTAAAAGTAGTTATTATACGACAGAGAAAATTACTTCATTGTGATTGGCTGAAACCAGGCCGATCTATCGCTAACTAGAAGAAGACAATCCAAATAGCTGAAATCACAAATTAACTTATATCAGAAATTAACTGAGGTAAAAAATTAACTACAGCATTGCCAGTCAGGTAAAATCTGAATATTTTCTTCTTTGTTGATATTCTTAAATGCTTTCACCGTGTGCTTTTAGCGTTCAGCACCACGTCCTGAATTGTTTTGGGTTTGATTTGTTATTCCTCAGGAAGAGAGCAATATGAGCGGCCGTTTGCAGGAATTTCACGACGCTTTCTCGGAGTTTGGAGATAAAAAAGACTATGTGAACTTCCTTCAACTGCAGCTGGAGGATTCAAAGTAAGTTTATGTGAGATCGGTAGAAAAGCACAAGGTTGACAACCTAGGGTGACAACGGTTCACGGCCGTCTGGAGCCTCGTCCACTCTACGGCGTTTTCACTCTGAAAACGCATCAAATGTTTTCCGTCCTCACTACGCCGGAGAGATTTGAAAACGCGACAATCACCGGTCATTTTGGATTTGTTTATTTAGGAAACGCGGGCAGTGGCCCGATTCTATCAGCCAAATTATCTGAGTGACCCTCAAGCTTTGTTTGACCCACAAAAGATGCCATTCTAAAACAGACGTGCAAAAATGAGCTAAGATCGATTGTGATCGAATACGTTCACCTGTGAAGAGAAGTTAAAGATTTCTTGCAAGATGTGTCTCAATATTGTTTTTTTAAAACAAAGTACGCCCCGAAGGCGTTTTTATTCAATCCTTCGAATGCAACCTTAGATATCTTGATTGATAAAAACATTGGTGTTGTGTCCTGACCACCCTCCTATGAGTATGTGAGACGACGTGCATCCTTGGGCTTTCACATGGGAGTTCCCCCTCCCCGTGGGCGTTCGCGATGGTTGTAAAGAAGCTTCGGGTCTTCATTCGTGTCCTCAATTCTTCCTTTCTCTAAAACCTCCCATCTTCGAAAAACACGCGACAGCGGCGAACGTAAAGTTTGCAAAAACGAACGATCGTTCTTGTAAACTTTCGTTCTCACCGCTTTCGCGCGTTTGACTTCCTCTTGTCTGTCCCGGGGTCTCCGATGATGAAAAACGTCCGAGAATCATCTAGGTAAATCTGTGATTGGTTGTCGCTCGGTTTCTCAAACGACCAATCAGAAACGCCTTCACGTAAGGAATCTGGAACTGGGAGGAACTTAGCATAGCATGGCAATTTTTCTTGGACAATTCTGTCCAACGGGGAAAGGCGCAATGAGGATAACCCAATGTGAAGCACCAACCCGTGAGATAAGGCTAGACCACAACACCGGAACTACGTGTCCTACTCTTTGCGATAAGTATGTGGGTTCTTCAACGTCTCCTACTAACCATGTAACACTGAAGATGCAGGAGACGGGGCCTACAGTTTAAAGTCCTCATCCGAGAAGACTTGAACGTCTAACCATTTGCAAAAGTAATTACAAAGCCGGTCCGGGGCTCGAACCCTCGACCTCCCGCACAGCAGTCTGGCACTCCACCAACTGATCTGATCTGGCGCTCTACGATCTTAGCGCGCATCCAGCCTAACTGTAAGCTTTTAAATGTGTTTTATAGGAAAAATATTGCGAAATTGAATAAAGAGCTGCAGACAAAGACATTACTTCAGTTGTCAGAGACTGACAGACTTCGTCACACGGAGCATCAGTTGCACATTTCAGAATCCAAAGTGGAGAAACTTAACAGTGAAAACATCAAGCTGAGGCTTAAAATTGAGGACTTACGGATTAAGATGCAAAGCCGTAAGTATCACATTAAAAAAATCTTACGTAATTTAGTTTTACCGCTCACTTCGCACTCTGCTTCACACTTACGCGCCCGGCCTAAGCGCTATCTTGTCGGCTTTCCATTTTCCTTCTGTTTCACATCCTTTACTTCATTATCGATACATAAAACGAAATTGACTTTATCGAGAGATTCGCTGCAATGTAAGGATGTCAAAGTCTTAAATTTCAGAAGATGTTACACATTAAAAAACTAAAAACCATGCATGTTCAGTTTTGCATCTTACACTTGACTGACGTTAAAGGAGTTTGAGCACTAATTTTGGAATGTTTAGCCTTAATTTTTTAAGTTCTTCATTTGTAATCTGTGTCAATCTTTTCCATCCTTAACAATTCTTGTTCCTTTATGGTTTATTATTATCTCTTTGGTGTTTCTCTATTTTAGTAAATGACTATTTTCAGGTTTCCTTCAATTTAAAGGTAGTTTTGTATGTGACCAAAACAACTCAAAATGCCTTGAGTGAGCTCTTTCAATAACCGAAGTTAATTTCCACTTTCAACTTATTTTGAATAATCTTTCTTTTTGAAGATTCCCAGAAAAATGCTCAAGATGTTCCTCAAAATATTACCTCGTCCAGTCTGCGGAAGGCAAAATCTGCTACCGGGCTGATAGACACTAAAAGAACCAGTATTCAACAATCAGCGCCCAAGAAGGACGGCAGAGAAAACTTCACATCTAAGGTGAACGCTAAGATAGCAAAAATGGAGCCAACAAATGCGAAACCTCCACTGGCCCCGGCAAAAGCAACTGAACAGTCATCGTCCAACGGAGAACGAAGCACTGTTGTTTGTTCTGGAGTTGAATCTATGATTGCTGAAAATGCTCCCAGCTTCAACGCGGCACGAATATCGCCTTTGTCAAATAACGGTGTTGAAATTGAAGCCAAAATTGAAGAACAGTGCGAGAAGAAACCAAAAGTGCGCTTTGAAGCTGAGCCGCACCATATCGACTTGTCAGAAACTCAGAATGTAAAAGAGAGTGCAGGTTTCCGTACCGAGCTTTCAAAAGAGAATTTGCAACCCGAGGTAAGAAGCTGTGAATTATGCATAAAAAAATGTTCTCCGATCAGAAACGTGTTAATCAAACACTGGCTCGGTCATTTAACTATAAAGATTATCTTTATTTGGCTGATAGACCCCTAAATGCGGGAAAGAGGTACTTGTTAGCGGGATCTTTCTGTGTTTTATTGGTCATGTTAGCGTGGGTAAATATTTCTAAGGTCAAGCGCTCCCTCCCATCCAAAGTGAAAGAGAAATCGTTGAAGTCCAGTCGAAGAATTCCATTCTAGTCACGTGCTCCAAAAGAGATCCGTGAGGTGTCATGATTGGTTATTTCAATTTTCACGTTCCATTGACGACCGATCATATTCAACACAGAATCTCTTTTCAATATGGCATTTTCGGTTCTGAATTCCTTCTTTTTCATGATTGTATTGTGATATTTTGTTTGTTCTTACTTTGCAGGAAAGCTATTCTGAATGCGGAAATATTTCTACCCTGACTGTGAAAGGGCAGAAAAACGCTCCTGTGGTTATTAATGTGAAGAAAGGCGAGACTAAAAATCAATGTCCACAGCAGTAACTCGTCGTTAATTAAGGAATTTTATAGACATGGTAAACAATAGAAGTCTAAAAATCTTAGAAAATGTTTGGCCGGAAAAAAGAAAAAGAAAACAAAATAGCCCAAGCGCGCAGTTTAGCTATGTTACTACTCTAGAATGTCGAATTTCTTGCAAATTGAGCAACTCTTTTTGTTTAAATTGAAAAATAGAAGCTGAGCGAATTACAATACTCCACTTCCAACAGTATCTACGTGTTCTGCCTCTGATCTCACTTCCCTGGCAACGAAACTAGTGACGAAATTACCGGCGACATTTCTACCACAAACCGAAATGCAACCTGGAAAAGCAATTAGGTTACTCAAAAGTTGCAATGAGTTTTGTTTTTGTTTCGGTGTCACCTTTTGTTTGTAGGGAAAAAAGGGGGAAGACTTCAAGAACATTTTCTAGGAGACAAACCAAAATCACTTGTGACTTGCGCGCCTTGTCGTGCGCTTGGAATGAGCATTGCTCTGTTCACAGCGTTATTTTCGCTATTTCTGATAGGCCAGATGTTACAACTTTTCAATTCTTTGATAAAACTGTTCTGACCACAGACAACTGACTGACTGATAACTTCTCTGAAATAGCCACCGTTTTAGCCAAAAAAGGCAATTGTGCTTGTCGATAAAGCTAAACGCGTCAAATTTTGAAAATTTCCTAACGAATATCAAAAAATAGCAGTAATAAAACTCAATTTTCAAACAGCCTTGGTCTGCTTTTTATCCGTTATTAAACGGTTGTGGTGGTACCCTGCCTTGCGAAACTCCCTGTTAACACCAGCACCTGAGAGCCGTGTTGCTACGGCCACGATTATTGGTCCAGTGACGCTTAGTTCGCCATCGTCCTACTTTTAGAACCAGTTTATACGACCAAAGTTTCGCGGGCAAAAGGTGGTTGTATTAGAAGGACTTTCACTGTATGTCAGGCAACGCCTAAGTTTCGGGTGGTTTGTGTAATGTGTGAGGGTCCAGCTTTTAAACTCAACTTCTCAAACTCATTAATAATTCATCAATTTTAAACAAAGAAAATCATTGCCGTGACGGTGTTTGGATATCTCATCTTAATTAGCATAATTTTTTTATGATTTTGTTTCCCCGTTTTCTCCTTAGTTTTAGTTTCGATTGAGAAGATATACCAAACATTTAAGACAGTGTTTAACCACATCTCCAAACACCTCGAAGTTCGTCAAAAATACTGCACTATATAACGCGTCCTATATTCAGTTCTCTTCTCGGTGTTTGGAAATGTGGTCAAACACGGTCTTTCGTGCTTGATGTATTACTGAAAACACAACTGAGTCTGGGGTATATATGTCCGAGTTTATTCTCACTCTACCATATATTAAGTGGATTTAAAGGTTATAAGTTGCTTAGCTGCCACTTCGTGAGCGCAATAAGCCTTTTGTACGACTCGGTCAATGGAACAAATCTCACCATGCTCAATGGCATTGAGAAAGCGACAGCTCCCAGATCTTGCCAGACAGAATGGCGTGCTTTGAACTACGTGGCCAGGTCGTGCAGAAGGTCCATATAACTTGTAATTATTTACAAGAAACCAAAATTCACCATAGTACAATTGAATCTTTGTTGCTTCAGTAGACGCCATTTACCACGTTTTGCCGATCGATATAATGGGTGCACGGAAGACTTCATGTTTAAACCTAACTAAAAGACAAAAGCTTGAACCTTTTCCCGCCCGACTTGTTTCTTCATCTTAAGTTATACAATACTGTAATTTTTATGCAACTAACGCTAAGAGGCTGTATTTACACTCATTAAACCCAACTTAACCAATTACAAGGGTCTTAAAGGAGTTCAGCTGATAGCCGAAAATTGGTCAAATCTACTTGTCCGCTAGAAGATGACGCACTTTTAAACTAATGACTGAAAAAAACGCCCTAAATCTAGCACAGTGGTAACCGAAATTTCATACCCTCAACTGCAAGTCACGCCAGCGTAACTTGTGAACGCAATTGAAATTGTAATGACAAAAATAATCCAGATTTCATGTTCAGTCAAATTTATGAGAATCATAAAAAAAAAATTCGATGCAGGAACTTTCGAACTTTTCAATATTTTGTTGGGAGACTCGCAAGACTTTGCAGAACAACTTAGAAAACTTTCTAGTAGTGCCTTTAGAACAGATTTTCTTACAACTACTGCATGCGACATACTTACAACACTAGAAACCCAGTGGCCACTTGTCTCCACACAAGCAAGTTGGTTAGGTTTGATTCAGACGAAATGTTGTCGCTAGTATATCACATGCAACAACTATAAGCAAAAATTGTACCGCATAATGTTTTGCACTTCGCAAAGTTTTGATGAATTGTTGAACTCTCTCAGACAATTTCATGATAAGCATCACTACAGCACCGTGTGAAGATCGATCCATTAATGCCAGCAATACTTGCTTACTGATTATCTGTAAAGGAGAAATAGACTAGAATTAATCAAAAGCAGCAAGGCCACCTGTTGTAGATCAACATGAGAGAGACTACAGGACTCTTTGCAATTTATGTTTACGTTTGAGTTGCCAGACAGCTCCGTTACGTTTCCTGGCTCGAGTGAGGCAAGCGAGGGTGCAAATAGGTCCAAATAGGATCGTGTGCAGTAGCATAGATCTAAGACCAGGTCAAACGTCGAACTTCACATGAGACGAACTAAAATGAGCGAATTAAGTTCGTGATAAGTTCAACGTTTGATAACGCCTAAGTTCGTCCGACTGAATTAAGATAGATCCACAGATCTTCTCATGAATCGAACTTAATGAAAAAGTTAAAAATGTGTATGATAGTGTATATTTTAGCCTCGAGTTTCGTTTTCGCTGCTCTGAATTTGGTTCGACGAATTGGCCCAATGGTTGAGCCATACCCGTTTGGATCGACTCAAATTGCAATTTAGTTCGTCTCATGTGGAATTCGACGTTTGGCCTGGGCCCAAGAAAACAATACAAGGCTTGCTTACCTTCAGTGTAAGCAGAATCCGCAATAACAAGGTAAAGTATTTTTGGGTACAGGTGCTCCTTGTCTCCCAGTAGTTCACTGATCTCGCCTGTTGAACTTATGTCTGCACTGTCGTCCTCATTTTCCTGAACAGCCTGGAAAGTAACAAATATAAAATGTCTGTGACCTTGGAAGTAAAACAGAAAGTTCTCTAACTCATTAATAATTCATCAAGATTAATCAAAGGAATTCATGATCGTGGCGGTGCTTGGATATCTGACCTTAATTAACATCGATTTTTACGATTTATTTCTCCGATTTGTTCTTAGTTTTAGTTTCGATGGAGAAGACATATCAAACACTCATAACAGTGTTTGAACAAATTCGAAGTTCGTCAAAAATACTCCACTACGCGTCATATTTTCAACTCTGTTCTCGGTGTTTGAATATCCCGATGAAACACTGTCTCTCGTGTTTGATATATTACGTCAACATATAGTCGAACCTCTACAACGGACAACGGCCACCTTGGGGACAGAGTAAAGCGGCCGTTTGTAGAGAGGTGACCGTTATGAGCAGAGAGCACCTGTTCTTTTCGGGGGAACATCATTTACGTTTCTTTTTTTTTTTTAAATACTAATTTTAGCAAGGCTCGATTACCAGCCGCTGTTCGGGAATGGAGCCCGCGCTCCTCCCCCGAACTGACCGGACTCGAGAAAGCGGCGGAAATCGAGCCTACATTTTAGCCTATAAATACCTAACACAATCAAAATATATCAAACAAAAACTAAATAGAAACTGAGACCAACGACGCGTGGTACGGTTCAAGTTTAATGAACAATTTCCAACAAAAAATGTGGTTCTGTATTCACCGTTCGTCAGTAATTGATTAACTGGCCGTTGTCAAGAGGTTATTTGTGCAGTCGAGACGAGTTTTAGTAGCAGTTGCCTTTGTGGAGAGGTGACCGTTGTAGACAGGTTAAAATAAGAGTGAATGTATGGACTGTCCGCTGGGACCAAAAAAAGTGGCCGTTAGTAGAGGTTCGACTGTAATTCGTCGTGTTTTGTTGATACCAAAAGGTATGGAGGTAGTGCACAGTTTCTACAGAGCCAAACGAACAGCCTTTTCTGTTGGCAGTCACTATAATTTTTTTTGATGTTGTTACTTGGGTAATTATGATCACCCAACACTTCCCTCATAGCAAGTGGCGCGTTACATTGCGTGACCAAGAAATAGGGGGATTTTGGTACCTGAAGGAACTTGTAGACTCGAAGAAATCTGTCAATTCCCAATTCTTGTTCGAGCATGAGCCGTGACTCTTCCAGCCTCTGGAACAGACTCTCTTCATCCTCCAGTCGCTTCTTCTCTCGCTCCTCCTTTTTAGCGGAGTCGTCATCTTCCTCGTCACCTATTTTAAAATGACAGTGTCACAAAATATTTGCAGCCGTGATGGGTCGTCACGCAATCTTATCAATAAGTTTACGACCCAGCAATGGCTGTAAAGGCTGGAAGGATTAAAACAACTGGGTACTATTATTCGCTAATAATTGTTTTTACTAATGGACTCACTACAGTCGGGTTTGTGCATTTGCTCACATCCAAACTAAGGTATTTTAAAGCCTTGCAGAGGACAGCTGTTTCGTCACACTTGCGACTTATTAGCAGTACACAAGGCATAGTGGAAACAAGCTTAAAAGGCAGGATGGTCTTGTCTGCTCTCAAACTCATTAGTAATTTATCAAGTTTAAACAAAGGAAATCATGACCGTGACGGTGTTTGGACTTCTGATCCTAATTAGCATAGTTTTTTAATTTCTTTTCTCCATTTTCTCCTTAGTTTTAGTTTCGATTGAGAAGATATACCAAGCACTCAAGACAGTGTTTGATCACATTTCCAAACACCTCGACTTTCGTCAAAAATACTCCGCTACGCGTTCTATTTTCAACTCTCTTCTCAGTGTTTGGTAATAAGGTCAAACACGGTCTTTCGTGTTTGATATATTACTTCCAACTCAGTGGTGCACATTTTGGATCACTGGAAACGAGCGCACCATTAGTCTTAAGCTGCGTCCCTCTAGTATGATACGGATCGGGATCAATGATTCAAGATCACTCATGTCATGGCGCATCAAAAGAATCGATGAATACACTCTGGTCAAGGACTCATCGTTTCCTTTGATGCACCATGATCCCAGCGATCTTGTATCACTGAACGTGGTCCGGATCACCCCAAAGAAAAGCAGCCCTTTGACTACCTCTAGAATCATGTTTCACAGGATTAAGAATCCTTCATTTAATCGAACTATGTTTTTCAATAGCCCTTTTCACGGTTACCTTTGCTCATTTGCATCACAATAAACTCTAGCATGTATGTGAGGCAATTTCGGGCTATTTTGTAATTTTAGCCCGAGATTGTCTCGAATCCACGTTGGATTACACTGTAATGCAAATGAGAAAAATTAACCGTGAAAAGGGTTATTGGATATTTAACGTGCACTAACAATTCTTAGCCTGTTCACAGCCTCTCTATTTTCTCCCGTCAAGTCTCCAGTTTTTCGCTGACGTCCAGTTCTCTTGCGATTCTACGATCGAATAAAAATGCGAGAAAAAAAGAGGGCTGTGAACAGTTTAGACCATTCTCCACATACCCGAATCCCAGTCCTCGTTCAGATTGGACAGTTCAGATGACGATCGTCCCATTTCCACGCCGTCACTTTCATCATCTGTAAAATAAACAAAACAAAATAAACAAAGAGTGTCATCAGCCTTCTCAGGTCGAGAATCAAAGGAAACATTTGTTTACCTTGAGGAACTTGTACGGTGTCTACGCTGTGATCCCAGTCCAGGCTGCTAGCTGTTCCACGCATGCCTTTCATGGGCGAAGGAGAACGACCTAAAATACGACACAGAAGGCAGTAAGCATTCACGGTATTTTGAGTTATTTTGGCCACGTGCAAAATTACCTTTAAATTGAAGGAAACCTGAAAATAATAGTTTACTAAGATAGAAAAACACCAAAGAGATTATAATAACCCATAAAGGAACAAGGATGGCTAGGGATGAAGAAGATTGACACGGATTAAAAAACGACGAAATTGAAAAATTTAGGCTAAACTTTTTAAGATGCACAAACCGTGACTTAACTCCCTTAAGTGCTGGAGAGACCTGTGTAAGAACAGTAGTTAGATGTACCTTACCTGTGCTAACGAGTACATCCCTCATGGAATTCAGCATGTCCTCGAATTCTTCGTTTTCTTCTTCTTCGCTGAAGAACGAGAAAATGCAGAATTGTCAAATTAGTTACAAGAGAACCACTAATTGCTGACCGAGATATTTCGAAGATCAAAATAATGTCTTTTCAATAATTAATTAGTGTTGGGACAAACAAAGCTTTACCCTGAACAAACCTTCAAAATGCCAACAGTAAAAAAAATTGCATAACATAACATTTGTATGACGGAACAGGGGAACTTAGTACTAAATCAATTAAACCTCTCGTTCTCAATGTGCAGGAGCGATGGTCAAGCTAAACGACTTCTCGATGCAATAAAAATTGAGCCCGTACAATCAAATTGTTGCTTTGATTGTTCACTTTTGGCAGATGCATTGTAAATAGTACCGTCCTGGATAAAGCTAGAGACTGAACCTAAATTTTAAAGCAATTTTGCGAATCGTCAAACATCACCAAAGTAACGGTTCTTGTAGTCTGCCAGCAGGCTCTTTGCGTGGCAAGAAAAAATGGAAAGGAAAGGAAAGGAAAAGAAGAGCTCTCTTCTCTCCTTTTCTTTTCGTACTTCCCACCGCAAAGAGCGTGCTCGCAGGCTAGTCCTTGACACTGCTCCCTATACCTTCCAACGTTCAACTCTTCTTCTTCGTCATCTTCGTCTAGCTCTCCATCTTCCTCGTCCAATTCTTCCTCATCATCGCCTTCAATGTCTTCTTGCTCATCGTTAGTTTCCTTTCTGTCGTCCACTTCATCTTCATCTTCCTCCCCCGGGTCTGCCTCAGAAGTCTCTACACGTCCGGGGGTGGCAGTCTCGAACAACAACCGTAAGTTCGGGAGAGAGCAGGTGCGAAGCCTCTGTGATAATTCAAGGACACAATGTCGTGAATTGATTGACAGACAATAAAACCAGTCGTTGATTCTTTAAAATAACTTTACTCTACTAAAACTACCATCGTTTAAAGGATTTACGTCAAGGTTTGCGCATTTTGAAAAGTTAAGCCTTCATGGTTCAAGTTCACCGTTTGTAATTCGTGATAATCTTCTCCATCCTCAACCATCCTTGTTCCTTTATGGTATATTATTGTCTCTTTGGTGTTTTTCTATCTTAGGAAACTACTATTTTCAGGTTTCCTTCAATTTAAAGGTAATTCTGTACGCGCAGCCAAAATAACTCAAAATACCGTGACTGAGCTCCTTTAAGTACCTAACTAAGGAAAGATCAATATTCATTGAAAATAAATTGTTCACTAAGCAAAGAAAGAGAAACCCACAGAAGTGAAGTCAAAAGCTGTTGGTCACTATTGAACATATCTTACATGACGTATCAAATAAAACCAGGCACTCTTGCAAGGTGCATAACGGCACCAACCCAAAACTAATTAACACACTGGAAGATACACTGAAGAGCCAAGAACGACAGTTAAAACAGAAACGCTGTTGGTTCAGATCAGAGATACAACAATTAACACTATTAGAAAGTTAGAGTAAATGCAGCTAAAATTATATGTGTTAATAACTCACCGTAAAATTCGTATCATAAATTCCTGTTTGTAACTCTGCAGCTCGCAGGGAGTTGTTGAGTGACCCGTCAGCCGTGTGAAATGATCTGAAATCCAAGTACCTTTCTCTTACTTTAACTACTAAAATATTTACTTATGGTAAGGTTAATTCTGCATACGAGCCATTTGGCCCATCAGGCCGGAGCTTATCCCGGTTTCTGTAGCATGAAGTGACTAGGAGTATTTCTACTCCCCCCTGGATGGGATGCTAGTCCATCACAGGGTTACCCCCAGCATTAAATTCGCCGGTACCCATTTATACACCTGGGTGGAGAGAGGCACTGTGAGAGTAAAGTGTCTTGCCCAAGAACACAACAGTGTTCCCAGCCAGGGCTTGAACCCGGACCGCTCGATCCGGAGACGAGCACACTAACCATGAGGCCACCGCGCGTCCACATTGCGGTAAATTAGTTCATCTGTAAATTCCGTGATATGTTTCCAAGGTGAAAGAATGCTTTTACGAGTGCCAGCCTCATCTATCTATTCTTGTAATCCTACAAGATAGGAGACTTACAGGATGTATTTTTTTCACTTTCGCCAAAAAGCAAAGAAAGGTCAAAACACTGTGTTAAACTTCTCACTGAAATCCAAACACACTTACAAGTCGTCAACTGAAATGTCTTGTACTTCAAGATCTTCAAACTCCTTTTCTTTCTTTTCTTCTTTACGTTCAACTCGCTCAAAGAGAGCTTCTTTTGATTCCTGTTCGGCCTGTTTAGACGACGGAGGCTCCTGGTTATTACTTGACGCAGATTCCTGTTCGGCTTGCTTGCGTGACTCGATCAAGAACTGTTGATAAGCCGCCCTGTTATCAGACTGTACCCAGGCACTTTTGGGAGATTTTGGTTGTGGAGCACCTAAAACATGAAGAGCACTGGTGATCAGCATCTGATTTCTCCTTGATATATCAACACAATGTCATTTATTCAAGCCAGGAGATTTAAGCAGCTGATCTCAAACCAGGGAGGGGGCTCCCATGCGAGTGGGTGATCGTCGTACGTTTTAGAGGCTAACGTTAAGTTAGGAAAAAAATTGTTGAGAACGCAACGACCTGAAATGTTTCTTCCAGCCTTCAATGGTATTAAATCAGCCGTATTATAATTTCAATTTTTCATGACTTTTGTTCACAATTTCATCTTTCCCTGACTCCGAATAAAAATTCCTTGACTTTTCCCTGACCTTGAAGAATGTTTCTTCCTGAACATTTTCCTGACCTATGGCAACCTTGTTCTTCGAACTAACGTTAAATGTAGGTAGTAAGGAGAATTAACAAATTGATCCAGGAACTGAAACCTACTCTCAGTGGGTGTGCTTGCTTTTGCCTCTCCCCAGGCCCTCACTGGGCTCTTTGGTGCAGCTGGTGGTGCTGGTTTCTGAGCTGATGTTTCAGACGTCTTTTCCACCGGGATATTCTCTACGTCTTCTATACTCAGATCTTCTGAATTCTCCGCCTTAACAGTAGCACCTTCCTTGCTAATGTCGCCCTCTTTTGTTCCTTCGGAGATTGTTTCTAAAGGAAGCGGTTTTTTCGTGTTCTCTGTCGTTGTTCCTGATATCGTTATGGTGGCTTCTCCTTGAGAGCTCGCTTCCTCGACTTTATTCTTTCTCATAATAACAGTTTTTGGAGAATCACCGGTGGGCGATTTCACCACCGTCACCCCCAGCATGGGCTGTACGGTGGGGTTTTGCACCGTGACAGTTGCACCCATTGCTATTGATGGCGCTGCAGGTGAAGATTGCGTGACAACCGGAAGTTGAGGTTTCCTTGCAGTGTCGGGCTCGTCGTCTCCTCCCATGGTGGTTGTAACAGTCTGAAGCTTGGCGTTACCCAGAGCGGATATAATCTGGGTCATTTGTGGTTTGCCCCACTGTTTCCGGGCGGGGTCGACTGCGGGTTTCAACACGGCATCTTGAGCGCTGGTCGCTAAAATGGAACAGCAAATAACGAGTTAGAATCTGAGCTGAGTCAGAGCCGGAGCGAACACAGGTCTATCTTCACACACTCAATACTTCCACGGGAGTCGTCGAACATTCGTTCACGGAGCTGTAAACAGATTCATGTAACACCTATGATTGCTTGTTACGTGTGGTACGAGCCAAAAAATTAATAATATTAAAAAAAACAGCACCAGCCAATACGAAGTTCTCTATAGTGCTAAGCCATCACAAAGGAATTTTCCGGGTTGACTAAGCGTTTGATGAGACGATTCTTTACACACAATTGTAGTCGACAATGACCTATGAAATAAGCTAAAAAGAAGCTCTCTCCCTCCCCCCACCCTTACTAGTTGACCCCTCGGCACAGATACAACCATAAATAGGTTTAGTTTAGGTTCTAAGCAAAGACGATCAAAGAATGCGAAATCAAAATTGCGAGTACTTCAAATCTGACATACATGAACGCGGTCTGTTGGGAAAGACAAAGTATGGCTCGACCAAACTTGTCTGATACATAGCTACACACAAATCTTTCCATATACAGCATGTTTCCTGTTCTGTTACTTAAAATACCACTTGCTTACCTTCCATCGCAGAGGCTGTAACTTCCAATGGAAGAACGCGAAGCTGAAACGGTACCTCTCCCCAGGCTTTGCGCGGTGCCAAAGGTTCGTCCTTCTCCTCCTCTGTCATCTTACGAATATCATTCTACAACAACAGTGGGGAAAAATAAATCAGTGATAGTGTGTGAAATAATTACCTGTTTTGAGCGAGAGACAGACAATAATATTGCAGAATTTGTTTTTCACTAGAGCAGAAAACAGGACAGAAAAAAGTGCAAGAAAGTTTTCATTTTGGAAGAAATTAGACTTACAAAACCAAGACACATTTATGATTCATTTACCTCAGAATTCGATCTGAATAACATAGTGGCTCCAACTTCTTTCAGTGCCGTCTCCAGGCCTACGGGGGCGACCGCTGGCTTTGGAGCAGGTTCTACGACAAATCAATAAGCCTTGTGAGCCAAATGACACCAAAATACAAAGTATTACACACGTGAAAAAACCTGAATTTCTCAAAGCTTGAATCATAGCTGCACAGAAATCATACCTGCTGGTCTTTCGTATTTCGCTAAGGCTGGAAGAGGCCTATTTCAAAACAGAAAGAAAAGAAGAGAAATAAGCCAAGCTATATAGTATTACTCATTTTAACGAAGTGTTCATCCTGATCACTTTCCAATTCACTTTGTAAGTGTTATATCGAGCTTCTACCCTTTCTCTCACGACATGTTTCAGATCACCTTGCTCAAGGAATACAAAACAGAGAAGCTTTCAAGTTAAGGCGTCAATCACTCAACGTATTTACATAACGTACCTTTTATCAGGATCTTGTCTTTGATTTTCCTGGTGAAAAAAATAAATGTATAAGCTCACAAGCAGTCTAAATGTGATATGGTACAAACTTTGTTTAAAACTAAATGGTTCTCAACCTTGAGATGGGAGTTAATCAAAACTCTCCTGAAAAAAAAAAAAAAAAAAAAAAAAAAAAAAAAACTTTTAAAAATTTACAAACCTTTTCCAGCTTGTCTTTGCCCTCTTTATTAATTCTTTCCAAAATCGCTTTCTTTCTCTGTTCAAGCTGGGCTCGTAACATGGCGGCTCGCTCCTCTGCTTGGGCCTGGAAATGAAATAAAATGCAATTAGGCCGGTAAACAACGCAATAGACCAATCACGACTCAAAGAACACGCGACGCAAATGCTGTTAAGACGGGAAAATGCGCCAGAGCCAAGTCACGTGTTGCTTTAAGCCTTGCTCCTGATTGGTTGATAAGATTATGTTTGGTCTCACTGATTAGAGCACATTTCACAAGTTATAAAGGTCAGTTCAAGAACAATACAAAACACAGGATTTCTTTCAACGAACAGTTGAAAATCGCTCTATTATACACACAACTGAGAATGGGACTGAAATCTATTCTTGCCAAAAATTATTAAAACTAAAAAACCTCTTGCCCTGACCCTATCTATCAATTACTGACTTCTACATATCTCAACGACGCGAAAAGATTTCACGAGTCGCCCATTGGGTCCCTTTGACTCCTTTGCAAAGTTAAGTTCAAGTTAACCATGTTTGTTTCCTTTTTGTTTGCTTGCTTGTTTGTTTGTTGTTTTCACCTTAAGATCAGCAATTTTCTTTTTCCTGGCTGCAGGATCATAACGTGGATCTCCTGGAATCATCACATTCTCCTTCTGCAAGAAAAAGATCCCAAGCTTGTATTTCGTATTTAGTAACTGGAAACAGAAAATCCCCTGAACCACAAACTTAATGCTCCTGCAAGTGCAAGGGAACTCGTGTTCGTTATTGCGTATTCGCCTTTACTTTTCTTACTAATGCTACACGAGAATGCTATGAAAGCAAGAACCCTTGCACATTTTAATTGTTTCATTTCAAAAGTGCAAATGACATGGAAATATTTTTTTGGTTGAAAAACGAATGAAGAAAACCATTAGCTGTCCTTCAATACCTGTGCTGGCGGTACTTCCACGGGAGCACGCACTCCAGCCATTCGTCTTTGAAGTTCTTTTCGTTCTTGGAAGTTTTGCCGTCTGATGGCTTCCAAACGAGCAAGATACTCCTGAAGGAAACAAGGGACAAGACAGTTAAAGACATTTACAAGTCTCAAAGCAAAGGCTCTATCTCTCGCACGACACAGCGGCAGATGGTATGCTGAGCTTTACAAGAGTTCAGCCGAGTGAATGGGAGGGGGGAGGGGTGGGGGTACGGTTTTTAGCAAATCTTTGTCGAGGCACTAATAAACTTTCTGATTTTTACGTACCATTCAGAGAACAGCACGAGCTTCGAGACTACGTCGAAATCTATCACGCCGTCGTGAACGGTAGCAACTTATGCAATGACCTGAAATCTACCTGCCTGCACGAATTCAACGTTTCCCAACTTTTACTTGATTACGATGTCGTGGGTTTTATTTGACAAAACTGGCTTGTTGCAGCTCTGCTCAATGTTGCAGTAAGAGGAATTTCAAATGACATTTGCGTAACTCGCAGGACCTCGGCTACGACAGGGTCTAAAATGGCCTTGTCACAAAACATCGCGTGACAGATAGACCTAATTAGAAGAAAGTCATTTTCTGTGTATGTCTTCGTAAAGAATATAAGTCAAACCTTTTCTTTTGCATCCTTTCCTGACACAGCATCTTTTTTACCAGGAACGTTTGCTGTAGAAAACGGCAAGATAACGTAAGGAGCAAGAACAACGCAAGGCAATGAACTTGAAACGAAAGTCTTAAAATATGAAATGTTCAGTAAATCAATTCACCACTAACCTGGAGGATAATGATCGGGCAGAACATTGAAGTTCTAAGTAAAGAGGAAAAATAAGTAAGAACAATTAGAAAAGCAAGTTTTTCAGTAACAAAAGCCTGTAGTCGATTTTCCCCAAATATTTTAAAGGAGCCACGCGAAGGATACAAAACATGAAATATGTAGACGAGAGTTTTCACGTTCATCACGTTCGTCACGTTTATCATCACGTTCGTCACACTCATACGTCCCTAGCACATGTACTAATCATCCCTGCTTATGGTTTTGATTATCTCTTTATGGTGTTTTTCTACATGAGGAAACTGTTAGGGTGAATTTCCTCAGACTTCAAAGTAATTTTGAGCACAGCTTCACCATCAGAAGGGAGGCGCGGTGGCCTCATGGTTAGTGCGCTCGTCTCCGGATCGAGCGGTCCGCGTTCGAGCCCTGGCCGGGGACATTGTGTTGTGTTCTTGGGCAAGACACTACTCTCACAGTACCTCTCTCCACCCAGGTGTATAAATGGGTACCGGCGAACTTAATGCTGGGGGTAACCCTGCGATGGACTAGCATCCCATCCAGGGGGGAGTAGAAATACTCCTAGTCGCTTCATGCTACAGAAACCGGGATAAGCTCCGGCCTGATGGGCCACTTGGCTCGCATGCAGACTTTAAGTTTACCTTTCACCATCAAAAGCTCTTGCTTGGGATCTGCAACTCTTTCATAAACCCTCTACTTCCCAAGAAAGATTGAAAACTAATTTCCTCTAACAGTGTCGGTCCATTGTCTAGTAAACAGCTAAGGAGAATATAAAAGACAATCATACCTGTCCTCGGGCTCTATTTCTCTGCGCATCTCTCTTTCTGTTCCAGAACTCTTCTAAGACACGAGCCCTTTCTGCAGCTCCAGCTGCTGAAGCTCTGTACAGAAGAACAAGACATAGATTATCAAGCTCTGTAACAATCTGATTGTGGTTTTTGGATATCTGATTTACTGATTATAACAAGCCACAAAGCAAGACCAAATAAATAAACTACACTCTACATTTTCCAAATCTCAAGCCCATTTTCAGTCTTAAGACTACACGAAATGGTATTTAGGGGAGTCAAACCTCAATCTATCAAGAATAAAAATTAGCGATAATAATTTTGAAGGACGTTTCGATGGCTAGTTCATCATTTTCAAATTCATAAAACTAAAAGTCAGATTCTTGTGTTTGTTTTGTATTGCATGTCGTTGTGATTACGAACTTGAAAATGAACGAGTCACTGAAACGTCATCTAAAATTATTATCACTAATTAAAATTTTTATTCTTAATTGTTTATCCAAAGCCTCCGTCGTTAAATCTCAAACCATAGCTCACCTATCTGCCTGCCCCTGTTTAGCAGCATCCCATGCTAAGTTCACAGGGTTCGCAGCTGGTGCTCTGTTAGCCTCGTTGGCAGACACTGGCCTACCAGCCACTTTGACAGCCGCTTGTTTGTTCCTTTCTTCTGCTGAGAGCGGGCGAGCAGGTTTGTTCTCTTTACTTTCCTTGTCATTTCCCTTTGCTTGGTACTTCTGCATTGCTTGTGGCTGCTTTTTCTGTAAGGGGAAGGTAAAGGATAATGATCTTTATCAGCCCTGGCTAAGGTGTTTATCATTAAGTGTTTTATTATCCCTCCCAAGTCAACAATAGAACAAACTGCCAAAAAAATGATTTGCTTGACACCGGCTGACACACAAATTTGCCGCATTTTCAAGGTGCACGACCTGATCACGAGCGAGTCGAACGTTCAAGTTGTTGTTTCCCCTGAGGAGTTAGTGGGTTTTGACCCATGACACGTGACATGTCCTCCTCCAATCGGAAAACGTATTTGAGTTGGGCAGTATAACGATGTTATATTATGAGCCTGCATACGATATGAAGATTGAAAGTGAAATCAGGGAAAGCTTGGAGTTTTCCCTTCCCTATTTTTTCCTCTTCTGATTTTCAAGATAATCCAGTCAGGGAGAAGCATCTTCTTTACAGTCGAGCATAACGTGGTGTTATTTTTGCACCTTTTTCAGCCTTAGTAAGCAGCGAAATACACGTAAACTACTGGCTGAAAAAGTGTCTCAAAATAGAGCATGGAGTTTTCCTTAAAGTTCCTTTTTTTCCTCTTCTGATTTTCAAGATGATTCAGTCAGGGAGAAGCATCTTCTTTACAGTCAAGCATAATGTGGTGTAATTTTTGCACCTTTTTCAGCCTTAGTAAGCAACGAAATACATGTGTACATGTAAACTACTGGCTGAAAGTGTCTCAAAATCTGGTACATTTTTTAAATTCAAAAAAGTTCACAAACATACATGTAGTAAATGACAGAGCCCATTTAGGTTATGGGGCTCTATGGCATCACCTTATAAAGGACCCAAGGAACAAAAAAGTCAGCATTATAGATTACGCTCTACGATACGAGAAGCCTGGTCTCTCAGTGACAAAGCAGAATTCCAGGCACTCCTCCCTCTCTTTTAGACCCTGAAGCGACTGACACTTACAAATATGTCCTGTTGATTTGGTTTAGCACCAGCTGCTGGATCTGATGGCTTTTTCTCTTTCTACAAAACAACAAAGGTTGAAAACCTTTTTACATGTACAAGACAACAAAACCATTATTTGCAAAATAAGGAATTCAAGGAAACCTCACACTACATTAGATAAACTGTAGGTTAGAATAAATTAGTAAACCATTTGATTCTTTAAAATGAGTTTAACTATTTAAACTATTGTTGGAAACTATTTTAATTTATCTTTGCTTATTTTTACATCAATCGCACATGAAAGTATGATATTTATTCCTAAAAAATTAGCTAATGGTCTTAGATTTCTCACACCTTTCATTATAATAATTATTTTTGTACAACACATTAATTGTTATTGTGATTATATACAATTAGTAATTATAAGTATTTAATTAATAGGTTTTTTTGAAAGAATATGGATATTTATTTTAGCTTTATAGCCCTATAATTTAAGAATTGTCTAACAATCAAATGTTTTATTTTTTCAAATCTGACTGAGAGATGCAGTCATACCCCAGAGAAGAGAGTGTCTTGCATTAGCAGAATCAAGTCGATCAATTGCACGCAGGTATTAAGAACAAAACATGACTGAAGACAATTGTCCTGGAGTTTATAGAGGCATGCTTGAATATCGCACTCCTGAAAACAAGAGATCCGTCTCAAAATGTCACTGATTTTGATGAGTTGTTAGTGAATGCCAAAATTGTGACTTCTTTTAACAAACACAAATGTACGGCATGTTCGTGGATAAATTATGAATTTCGTGACGGATTGAATGAATGCATGTGAATAGAGATTTGATTTGCAAATCAGTGTGGATGGGCAATCTGAAAAAATGCCTTTACCATTACTTTGCCAGCATATTACTGCAAAAATATATCTCTTGTTGTTCACGAGTGCCTCTCTTCTGCTAATATAAAAAGCAATATACCATGGGTGTTTATATTTTATGTGTAATAAAAAAAATTCCAGAAGTTTCAGTTGTAAAACAACACCTCCTCTCCTCTCATACTGTTGCACAAACACATAAGGCCTTAGTTGAAAAGCAAAATAATGGAACAAAAAGTTTCAGGAAATTTCAGTTGAAAATTGTGCCCCATAAGAATGGTTCTGCATGGTTAACATGTAGAACAAACATGGAGAACTAGCACTTAAATCTAAAGAAATCCGAAGTGAGCTTCACAAAATTTAATCTCACCTCTGGACTAAGCCCAACACTAAGAGTGTTCTTCCATGCCTGCTCACGAGCTCTGTTAATTTGGTCACGCTAAAAAAAATAAAGTTGACATGTTTTGAATATTCCATCAATATTTGGATAGCTTCCATACAGTACTATATAAGGGGAAACAAACAAGCGAGAGCTGTAATTCTTTTCATGTACATTTAGTGTGTACCTTTAACATGTCTAGTTTTTGCAATCTCAATTTTAGAAGAAAAACTAAAGAGCAAATGGATGAGCAAATAACAAAACTGTGGCATTAGCTTCTGGTCTTAGCAAATTGCCCAGATCTTAATTTTTATTGTGAACTATCGTGAATGATCTTTTCATTGATTCATAACTTATAGTTTGATTACCTGTTGACGTTCCCATCTTTGCTGCTGAACCTTCTTCATGTGATCCTGGTACATCTGCTCCTGCAATGACACCATCAAAAGAATACAGACTTTCCACAATCCACTTTTTTAATAATATCTAAATAATTCATGAATATGTGAAGGTGAATTAATCACATGACACAAGCGTGGGACAAAGAAAAATTCTAAGTCCCCGACAGGAATCGAACCCATGACCTCCCGAACACCAGGCGGGTGCTCTATCCACTGAGCTAGAGAACTCATGGAGAGCAAGGCCATTTAAATGAGTTCATATATGAAAGGTGTCCTGCATACTGCTAGGATCAATGCTATCGAAGTCATCGTGAGTAGTGATAAGTTAATAAAGATGGTGAATTTTAAGCTCGGTAATGAAATGTGAAGGTGAATTAATCACATCACATGAGCGTGGGACAGAGAAAAATTCTGAGTCCCTGACAGGAATCGAACCCATGACCTCCCGAACACCAGGCGGGCGTTCTATCCACTGAGCTACGAGAAATCATGGAGAGCAAGGCCATTTAACTGAGTTCATATATGACAGGTGTCCTGCATACTGCTAGGATCAACGCTATTGAAGTCATCATGAGTAGTGATAAGTTAATAAAGATTTAAATTGATAAAGATTTAATTTAAATTATGGATAGCTGGAAGAAGGGAGGTGTGGATGGTGAGCCATCAGTGTCACTCCCCCCTCCCCCTGCAGTACAGCTGTAGGTACTGATGATCAACTCAAAACTAGATCCTCAATGTTTACATGAATCAAGAATCCTGTAACAAGGCAGCTTTAATTTTTGAGTTTCGAGGGAAAAGGGATTTTGAGGAGATGATTTTTCTCTTGAATACAGAACAAAAGCAACAATCTGAGTACCACCCTTTGCATAGTTTCCTTTACTCATGCAAGTGTAGGTTGAATATCTACCTGATTCTGTGCCATTTCTTTGCGTCTTCTTTCACGAGCATCCAGTTCTTTTTTCTTGTCATTAGGTTTCTCCTGTGCAGCACTGCTTGGTCTGGAAGGTTTCTTGCCAGCTTCTCCCGAGTTGGGCCTCCTTAAAATAAAAAGACAATGTAGTTTTCTAGTAAGTACAGTGTACTTCTAATATTAAGTCCACTGTTTTACATTTACCACACTGAAAACTTAAAAGTTCTCACATTTGTTTGGTTCTCTTTTACCTAATTGTATGTGGCAAGCATGTTTTGCTGCTGGAGTACACACACTTAAAATGGTTCCTGCAATATTTGCCATTTCTGTTTGTAAAACTGCAGCTAAGGAATGTAATAGCATTAAAAACAGTTTCACATAGTTACTTGCACTCACTTTGCTGGAGGCTTCTTTTTTGCAACAGACACTCCGTACTTGGCTTTTGGCTTGCTGTACTTTTGTGGTGCTGAAAAATATACACATGACTTGTACACATAGAAACGAACATCATCAATAAAATTTAGAAGGTGAAGAGTGAAGTCTACATACGAGCCAAGTGGCCCATCAGGCCGGAGCTTATCCCAGTTTCTGTAGCACTAAGTGACAAGGAGTATTTCTACTCCCACCTGGATGGCATGTTAGTCCATCTTAGGGTTACATCCAGCATTAAATTCATCACTACCCAATGATACACTTGGGATGAGAAAGGCACTGTGAGAGCAAAGTGTCTTGCCCAACAACACAACACAATTTCCAGGGCCAGGACTCAAACCTGGACTGCTCGATCTGGAGTTCAGCACACTAACCATGAGGCCACCATGCCTCTACACAAAACCACATATTAAATGACAACAAGAAGACAAGACATGATTTCTAGGGCACGACATTATTTAAAAAGTGCGTCATTGGAAAACTGACCTGGAGCTGGCTTGACAGGCTGTTTGGGAGGCATTCTTTGTTGGCCGAACACACCCAAGGGTTTATGATGGATTACTGTGTGACTGAACTCTTCTGCCATAACCTGCAGGAAAGATACAAATGAAGTAACACTGATTAGCTTGCCATCATTATTGATGACAATACTGTGGGCATGGCTCAGTTGAGAACGTCAGGGGGGGAGGGTGATGTTGTAATCAGAAAGTTTTTTGGCAGTAGATATCTAGATGTAACAATAAACATACTTTGAAAACTTGGACAACAAAGCCACAAAAACTCTGCAGACAATATTGACACTTAACATGAAGGGTTAAGTTACTCCTGAACCAACAACTGACCTCTTGCGACAAAAACTTCTCAATTCTCTTCTGAATGAATGGTTTCTTTAGGATGGAGTTAACTGATGGACGATCACTGCAAAATACCATGAAAAATCACAGGAAAGATGTTAAAAAATAATGAATTTTAATTTTGGGTGGTAAACAATATTTTACAAATGAGCGCAGCAGGTGAGTAAAATATTAAACGAAACAATTATTCTTGTCACAAGGTCTGAAAAATTTGTAAACGAAGCTTTCGACTGTATCACTTCATTTACAAATTTTTCAGACCTTGTAACAAGAATAATTGTTTCGTTTATTTATACACCAAGGTCAAGATTGAGCCTACATAGTCATTGAGTAAAATATTGTTTTTAACATAGGAATAATTTTGTTTTTAATATATAGACAAACTGACTGTTTACACAAACAACCATGAAAAGGCAGGAAAAAAAGCAATAATAATAATCACATGTACATGTGTATCTTCACTAGCCAAGTGAGGATATGACAAACGTGCCACTCAGGTCCCAGATGTGGTTTTGTATGAATTTTACCAATGATGTATTTTCCAGTAAAACACTCATGTCTATATATTATGATAATTAAAAATACATGTAGTATACTTTAGTGTCTCAAATAATGGGTGAAGATGATGTCAGGTGAACTGTGTCGCATGGAATGCTACTTTTCATCGCAGGGTTTTTCTCAACATTAAATTTACTTAAAGTATAGCTGTATCCATTTCTACACCTACGAGAAGAGAGGCAATGTGAGAATTACACTGTAGCTTTGTGCTCAGGAACATTAAACTCATCAACAAACAATGAGCTTAAGGAATGGTGCCTGAAAGGATGGTGGAGCCTGAGAGCAAACTAAACCAAGTGCATAGAGTATCCATGACAACCCTGTGAGCGGCAACCACCAGGAACTTAGCCTAAATGACATTTAGCCCCATTAACCAAGGCTCAAAACCCAGACTGCTCAATCTGAAGTCCACCAAGCCAACCAGTGGACCACCATGTCTCTTGCATGCTACAAGCCAAAAGCCTTTTCTGATGATACTGCAATTACTTACTGTGCATTTCGTTTCAGCAATTGTGCAACCAAGCCTCTAATGTCTGCACTGTACTTGTAAGGGATAGGTGGGTATGAACCCCTGATAAAAAAGAACAAATTCAAGATTTATCATATTCCTCATAAATAAGTATTCTACATTAAAAACACAGGAAAATGACTACAAGCAGCTAAAGTGTGCACACTATTTTTTAATGTCAAAATCTGTTTTGGACATACAGGTCTTACCTTATTATTTTCAAAACCAAATTTTTCATATTTCCTGCTTCAAACTGCATGAAAAAAAAACAAACACAGAGTTAATAAACAAGGAAAAAAGTTGCTCTCTAACTGGTGACTAAGAAAATGATCACAATGTTTCAGTTTGGAAGAAAAGTGAATACAAGACTGGAGACAGTCATTTTCTCAATCTAATGGCTGGAGTGGAGGTTTACACACATTTTCACTACACAGAAAAAGGTGTCTGGCTGAAATGAATGTAATGTTACATTTAAGTGGTTACATTACTTACAGCATGTTTGAGGGTCAAAAGTTCATAGAGAACACATCCAAGGGACCAGATGTCACTAAGCAAACAAATAAAACAATATTATTATCTATTCAATTAATACATGACTTTATTATATGGCTGTGTCTCACAAGGACTGGGAACTACTGAATTCACAAATTTGATTGGCTGAAATCGATATTGACCACGGTCTAGATTTTCCTATCTACACCGGCATCCAGACCGGTTTCATTTTGCATTGAAAAAGTAGCAAACTAAAACACAAAAATGTTCACCATTTTCTTTTATTTTCTTCTGAATCATTTATGGAAGTGCCAGAAAGTCTGATGACAAAAAAAAAATGTAAAGAGGACGAGCAAATTTCGGCAGGTTTAAGTTAAGCTCATTGCCGTTCGCAAGCAAAATGTCAGCAAACCAGTTACATTAAACGAATTCAAAAGTTTTCTTCTTTGCCATATAATAAACATCTTATTAACCGAACTAACTCGGTCATTATGGGAGAATCTTGACCTCGGTCGTGTGTACAGACCTCACTGCGTTCGGTCTGTACTCACGACCTCGGTCAAGATTCTCCCATACAGACCTCCTGCTCGGTTAATAAGAGCTAAGTATACACTGTGTGTGGTACTACTACATGTATTTACTGATCATAATTATCATGATGACACTGAATCTACTGTCAGTGCATGTAAAAATGACTAACTAAAGATTAGTAGCTTGGATTTGGTTCATAAATGTCACTTAACTTGAAGGTCTACAAAACAAATAATACCAGAAATCAAGACGTTATATGGACTTGCTCTAACTTCTATCATACTTAATCCCATCAGGGTGCAAAAAAGAAAACCAATTTGCGAGCTTGCCCTTTGAGCAAGCTGTAACTATGATGTACACCTAGCAGCTTGAAAGTTATTCTCAGTAGTACATGTAGCCACAAAAAAACTACATCTCTTACAGCACTCCGGACTGTAAGTTGAATTTTTTTCTCAACAATTTTCCCAAGAAACTCAACTTGCCTCACAGGCAAGTGAAGGACAGAATCACCCAACTGCAAAATAGATTCACCCCAGACTATCGGACATGGCTATCTTTGCAAGCTGCCCATACAGGTAGTCATAGATCTAACTTACGTATACATGTAATAATAACGGTTTGTTACATCTTTCATGCAATGTACAACAAGAAAAGTAGTCGACAAACCTCTTATTATTGTAAGGTCTGTTTTCGCATATTTCTGGAGACAAGTAATACGGAGTACCAATACAAGTACGAGCTAGTTCCACAGTGCTGAAAATTCAAGAATAGTGAATTGTAAAGTAAAACTTTTAACAGCATTTCCTCACCTAATGCTCCTCTACTACTATAAGTACCCTTTCAGAAATGTTTGCAAAGAAAACCCCAGTCCTTTTCCTAAACTATGTCAGAAAGAATGTATTGAATATTAATTTATTGCACCATTTCACCAAGTAATATTTACCTGAGGGTAATTGAAAACTGAAATTTACTGGCCCACTGGGCAAGTGGATTTCAATTTTTCCCCCACCCCCAGATGTATATTTTAATTATTAATCACAGCAAATGATAATAAAATAATAAAACTGATCACCTGTGTAAAACTCTTGCAATTCCAAAATCTCCTAACTTGACTATTCCATTCTTCGTTAAAAATATGTTCTATAAAATACAAAACATATTAAAAACGTTACAGTTACAAAATTTTATTTACAACTTCTACAATTAATTGAAGAAAAAGCAACTGACAGTGTATAAATATGTATATAGTACATAAGTGTACAGTAATTTTAATAAGTACATGTACATATTGAAATGTAACTATGTAGAATGCTCTTGTAAATTTTTCAAATGAATTGGAAATAATTGATCCATGAATGTTAACTTATAATTAAAAACAAACCTGTGATTTTAAATCTCTGTGAAGGATTTTTCTATCATGAACATGTTTCAATGCCAGGCATATCTGTACAAAGTAGTCCAAAACCTGGAATAAAGCAGTCAAATTAATGATTCTGCAGTTTGATGTAAATCTCCCCTAACAGACACTTGAGACTGCACCATGTCAACTGACATCATTACAGCCCAAAGTTTTCTGGCTGCCATGTTTCAGAGGGAGGAGTTATCAAACTTGTTTTCTTTCAACCAACATGGGAAGGATTTTCTTTTGAGAAGCATTTTATTGACAGTGCATTAAATAAAAAAGTGATAACTTCAAATAGAATGCATTTTGTTGTTTAATTTTTTGATTTTCAAGCAGAACCAGGTCATGTAGAAGGTTTTTGTTAACCTCTTGCTGTGGCGTTTGAGCATACATCATCTCACAGATGAACCAAGAAGTCAGTGTTTTACTGTTGTTGGCAGTTCAATAAATACAAGCCATGCTTTATATACTTAAAAGTAAACTACATCTAATAGACTGAAATACCATACTGAGTACTTAAAATGCACTTGAGGGCTTAATTTACTGTATTTACATATACTGTTTAATTAGTACACTTACCTGTTCTTCTGGAAGCTGTATTCCACGTTGGCTATTAATCCTTTTATACAAGTCACCTGAAGATCAGTTTGACAAAAAATCAATTCCACAGACATAAACTGTGTATATTGGCTGTGTATTTTTCTCCTGCATTTTTTGGAATAACTACGAAAATGGACCATGTATGGTAATTATGGGGCCAAAATTCCTGGCAAGCAGTAAAATTAATTTCTGAAGTTGTTTACATGTACATGTAAGTTTGAAAATTTTACAACGACTGCGAAAAATATCAATAATCAATAAAGTCTCAGAATATGTAATTTCCCCAAACATTTGTCTAAGTTACAACTGGGAGAAAACCACATAATTCATGAATGACACAAGGTGTGGAAAACTGTGATTTGCATTGATTGTGCATTAAATGGAGTAAACATTTAATATACCATCTTAATATTTAGTAATATAATTACAACATCCAGATGCATTATACTTACCTGCTTCGCAATAATCCATAACAATATAAAGGTTTCCATTTTCTGATAGAAATAAAACAAAAAGAATGGTTATTACAAATATGAATTCTGGAAACATGGTGTATAAATTTAAATGCTCATAACATTCATTTAATTCTGATTGCCTTTTTAGTCTTAGTGCGACTTCCTGGTGAGTCATTATTTTAACACAAGGCAAGTTCTGTAGAGACATACACATGTGTAGTACTTCAAGAAAGCATACATGTATGTCTCCATTCACACACACATGACATGATTCACCCTTTTTATGAATCATGTCATGTAGCCTTGTCAATCATAAAATATGGTTGTGGTAAGAAATAGATACCAGAAAAGAGCATAGAAATAATGTGATGAAATCACGTTACTATGATTTCAAATTTTGAGGCCACTTCATTTTTTTCATACAACTATTTATTTTTTTTATTATTTACAGGATCTCGTGTCACAGTCATGTAAAAGACCTATTCTTCCATTGCTAAAGATACATGTATCTCTGATATTCAACCTGAAAAATCAACACCCAATCAGACACTGCTTGGACCTGTGATGTCTTTTGAGCAGGAGAAATGAGTTGCAAAGGGAGACATCTGCTTATATAAAGGCAGACAGAAAAAGTGAAGCCTACATGTACATGTAAGTGTCTATTCACTTTGGCAATTAATTCTTACCTTCAAATGACTCTTGATAGGACACAATGTTTGGGTGTTTTAACTGGGCCAAAACCTTCACCTATGAAGAGCAAAAAGGCTGTGTTGATAACATGTACCAGTATATTTTTTTGGTTAAAAATCTTTGCAATGCAATTGAAAAATTGAGCAGGTTCTGATTGGCAAAGAGAAATTACAGGAGATCTGGAGAAATTCAGCACAGAAAAAAGCAAATTCAGTGCAAATAACAACCAAGATGGGGAATATTGCCTTGATCATTTTTATAAGGACCACACTGTGCTTGGTCCGTACATAGTTAGTAGTCTCCTCTACTAACTATGGTTCATACTGCCATGAACTTGGGCCAATATTCCCCGGTAGGGCCTTGCACTCAATTAGTAATCTTGAGGTTATCAGATTTTTCAAAGACTGCAAACAATAAATTGCAACAACTTTCAGACTTGTACAAGTATTTGGAAACCTTACTTCATTTGTACATGTATTTGCTTGAAGTTATTTATTCCAAATTGAACTCAAAATCATGTGATTACTTTTAAAAATGAGTTTGATTTACGTAATCAGAACAGGGTCATAACCATGACATGTTCTGATTGGCACAAAGCAGTGCTGTGCAATAGGAACCTGGGAGGGGGCGGGAAAAGGTTGCAGTCAGACTCATCTGAGCATTCCCCTGCAAAATTTTACTGAATCAAATGTTTTTAAAAATTCATTTTCAACTAAGTACTAGTAAGTTATTTTTACTTTTTCATACACTTAAGCCCGTTCGATGATGGAAACATAAACATTTACGGGGAAGTTGAGTTTCTTCATATACATGTAGAACCTTGGAATCAGTAAAAGCCTATGCACATGCTTGAGTACTGTCCATGTAAACAAACCCCATTTTTAATCTAATCTGGTGTGGTAAACCGAAAAACAAAACAAAAATAGCTATTGCATATTTTCACTGTACGTTTAAAACAGTGATTTCATGTACGAAAAATATAACTAATCGCGAAAATTTTGCAGAAATCTACATTAATTCCTACATGTACGCAAACTTTCACTGATTCTTACATGTACTGTACTTTTGTTCACTGTTGTGTTTGTTTGTCGTAAAATGAAGTAACAAAACTTATTAAAATAGCAGAGAGGCATTTTCTGGAGTCTGTAATGTTACCTCTTTTCTGGATTCTTCTCTTTCTTTAGGAGACATCTGCACAGCAAAAACATTGAGCGGAAGTTGAGTTTCAAAGGCTCAGCTTACAAACTAAAAATGTAAATTTTGACATCGATCGATCTGCATCAAAATTAAACTATCCTCATCTGGGAGAAAGTTGGACTGCAAATCTTTAGCACGACACACCTTTGAAATGCTGATCTCCTTGATAACATACTGTTTTCCATCGGTCTTTTTCTTTACCAACAATGCTTTTCCAAACGAACCTTCGCCGATCTTCTTCACACGCACGTAACGATCCATTTCTGTGGATCTATTTCCTCCTAAAGGTTATTTTCCCCGAAGCAGCGAAACTTTATCAGCATTTCTACCGGATTATTAAAAGGTAATGCAGGGTTTCGCGAAATCTATAACGGTAACTAACACAACGTATCGAAGGAAAAGTTTAGAAAATGGCGCCGGAAAAGAAATCTCGTTGAGTGTGAGCCTGCGTAAAGTGAAAATACGGTCCGCGAATTGTCAATGAGAGCGTGCGCAAAAGGCTGATATGGAAAATTGAAACTTGAATGGACTTCTGAATACAGGAAAATGCAGAGGTGATGGATACAGTGTGTTTGGAATCCATAGCAAACAAATTACCGCCAGTATAAAAGAGAAATTCGTCAACTCTGTGGACAGGCCATGTACTCCGTAAGGTAACTCATAGCCGGTGAAAGGAGGAAAAAGGAATTTCATCAAATTCCAAATTCAGAAACGCCAATGGTTTACTTGGCTCAAAAATGGAGTTTTATTGTCACAAATTCAGATACATGTAAAAGTTTATTCTTTCCTTCAGTCCCTTTGATGCATAACAAGATGAAAGTATTTAACATGAAACTTGAAACTCCGTCCTGTAAGCCAAATCAGTAGAAAGTCAGTCAGATTCCCAATCTCTTGAATCAACATTAGGCGCATTGTTATAAATTGGCAAGCCGCCATGTCTGTTCTGGTAATCTTCTAGCAAATAATACACTATTTCCGGCGGATTTAGGCATGTCATCCATCGTACAGCAATGTTTTTCCATCGTTTTTTTCCTGGTCCGCTGAGATATCGACCAATCGGAAGACCGTCATTCCCGCTAAAATGAGCGTTAAGACAGTCCCGAATGTTGCTGAAATAAGGGTTGCCTCCAATGTAGATAATCTGTAGAAGAACGGAAAGTATAGTAAGTATATAGTGATAGTATATTTTAATTTTGATGTAATCTGGATTTTAAACTGGTAACAGAAGCCACGGTTTGCGCATTTTGAAAATTTTAGCCTAAATTTTTCAAGTATTTAGTTCGTCGTTTGTAATCCGTGTTAATCTTCTCCATTTGTTTCTTTATGCTTTATTATTATCATCTGTTTGGTGTTTTTCTATATTAGTTAACTATTATTTTTAGGTTTCCTTCAATTTAAAGGTGACTTTTTTGCGTGAGACTGAGCTCATTAAGAACTGGAGAAAGGAACAAACAAGAAACAAACAAACAAAGAAGAAAAGAATTAGGCAAGCAAGCAAGAGAAAAAGAGAATAGAATTGTCCTCAGCACATGCAGTTATTACAGCAAAAAGATAAATGCAAAAACGGCGAACAGCTAGATAACGGGTTGTATCAGGTTACATAGTCATCAAATCGACTTAGGCCAGCAAAATTTTGAAACAAATCGGTCATCTGGAAAAAAAATATTAAAGTTCTCTTCGCAGTCGGCTCCGGCCAATGGGCGACTTCGGTTGCGGCGAGCTCAATATACAAGGTTGTCGATATTACCTCCCATTATTTCATTGCAAGCTTTCAATGTTTATCACTGAATTTTCGAATCATACTTGAAATAAAGTAATAAAGTAAAACGCAATTAAACCCTTTATTCAATTCTCAAAGCTGAGAAATCTAGAAATATATGCACTCTAATTTATCTGAGTAGCCAAAATTATGTTGCGAGCGTGGCCATGTTTTTCGGTGGATTAAAACATCAGAGACAGCAACTGGAACTCAAGTTTTATTCGTACACGACGAAAACTTCTACATCACAACATGGACTCGTGTAACAACTCAATATGGTGCAATACAGAGCCTCAACCTGGTGTTTAGCTTACAACTACTTCCGGTCTACATAAAACACTACCGGTTTACATAAGTTAAGTTTGTATCTTAACAATCATAATGTGAAGTTTATATGAAATAATTCATATATGAACTGCGGTTGTAGATGAAAGTGAAGAATGATCATCGCGGTAAATTTTCCAATTTAAGCAATTGGAAAGAAGAAGCCTGAAAAAAATCAGGGCTTCAACGGGATTCGAACCCGTGACCTCCGCGATACCGGTGCCGGATACCGGAGGTCACGGGTTCGAATCCCGTTGAAGCCCTGATTTTTTTCAGGCTTCTTCTTTCCAATTGCTTAAATTGGAAAATTTACTGCGATGATCATTCTTCATTTTCATTAACAATCATAGTGAGACACATCGGCCGTTTTTAGTCACCTTTTCAACGGGAGCATCACTTGAATTGTTTCTCACCTCATTATTTCTGTAAATCTCGTAAACTCCTGACATTCGTGCGCCGTCCTGCACATTAAAGCTTCTGAGTGCGCTGTGGATGGGCTGTAAATCCATTTTCTCACGGTAAAAACGAACAATTTTAAGATGATCTTGATCCACTTCCTCCCCCTTGCCAGCTGTATCCACCGCGGACTTCTTCATCTTGGATAACCAGTTTGTTAAAACTAATAAGAAGTGGTCAAAAGTGGAGTGAATCATTTCAAGATTATTAGTGAGGCCGCGTCAACACTACGCCGGAGAAATTTAAAAACGCAGCTTTATTTCTACGGTTAGGCCTACCGTCCACACTAATCCGTCACGAAAACGCAGCTTTTCATTTCGAAAGCGCTCTTCAAACTGGAGTAATTTGACAATACCGGCTTTTCGTTTTCGTGTGGACGGAAAACATTTTGAAAACGAAGACATCCCGAAAATCACGCGTACGTGATTTCCCTGACCGAGTTTTTTCGAACACAAATCCAAGATGATCGGTGACTGTTGCGTTTTTAAATTCCTCTGTCGTAGTGTGGACGGAAAACATTTGATGCGTTTTCTGAGTGAAACCTCCGTTTTCAAATTTCTCCGTCGTAGTGTTGACGAGCTTTTAGTTCGGTTCTTTTGCTGAGTCACTGAACGCTGAGTCACTAACTGTATGTTTACTTTTAAGTCACAATCCTCAAGAAGACTACAGGTATTTATTCCAATCATCTCTGCCAGTTCAGGAGCTTGACTATTTTAACCATTAAACTGGATTACACACAGTAAAGAACGAGCGCGATCTGATCAACAAAATCCTGTGTATATTACAGTCAGTGATCAAAGAAAAAAACAAATAGATATGTTCGCAATATACGAACATCGTGTGGAACAAAAGAAACCTCAATTTTTAACACTCTAATGAGAAAAACTTTCGTTTTTAAACCGGCGCGACATTACTGAACCGTGCTTCCTTTTAATAATGCTTACTTCCCTGAAGAATAAAAAGATTTCTTTATCTTTCCATTCCACAAAACTTTCTCCTCGAATTGAGTCAGCATTACAACTTAGCACGTATTGCCGACCTATGACGCTGGCGTCAAAGAACTCCTTTATAGTTCACATACCTTTAAGCAGTCGCCCTGTTCAGTTCCATTTAAAAATGATACTTTCGGTTTCGGGATGGCTGGCAACGGCAGGATTAGTTAATTGAGCCTAGCAACCAAATGACTCTTTAGAATATCTCGCGCGGGAAACACGCGCGCGCATTTGAAATTCCGTGATTTGTGATTGTTTTTTTACACAAAATGACAACATTTAAATACCGAAATCTATCGACAAGTATAGTACCATTTAATCAAATAAGCCAAACCTTTAATCAATGAATATTTCTGAAAATATTAAATGTACACAAATGTATTAAGGCGGATTTTCTCATTCTTTTTTCATTCTTTTTTCTTCAGTCGAACATACACTAAAATGAGTTCCTTTTTTCGTCATATTTTGTCCACCTAAAATCAGATATCAGGTACCTTACGAATCTCTTCCCGGAAGGGAAATTTTATGCCTTTACAGCCAATAGTAAGTACAAAAATATTAACTTCTGCGACTTATCTGGAGACAATAAATTAATTAGCATTGGAAAGTTTCGTCACAGAGGCAAATTGTTAACTAAATTCGTTTCAAAGCACTAATCTATAGAGAGCGTGTTCTAATTTCATACAAAAAGAGAATAAGAATAAGTGGTACAGCAAAAGTTGAATTATCTGTAAACGGCAGCAATTCATTGCACTGAAGAAGATGGATTGCACTTCAAATTTTAAATCAACGAAGGAGGATCATATACACGAGGAAAAAGTTCTTCACTTCACAGGCTATGTTACTTCTCAACCCGAATCATCGACACAAAAGTCGAACCAACCTGCAGCGAACAAGCCAACTTCGAGCAAAGTTGTTAAAGAAGACTTTTTTCGTTCATCAAAGGTTTTGGACGAGGAGGAAGAAGGACTAGACAAATATTTAGCCAATGAAATTAGTATCAAGGACGAATCAAAGAGAATCTTGGATGACGAACTGTTCGAACACGCCAATCAGAGCTTACCCTTAACTGCAGCTCAAGCCTTGAAATTCCAGGGCAGAGCGAAACATTTCTTTGGACCAAGGCCAACTCAGAGGAACGATGGAATGATTGTGAAAACTGGCAAAGTTCAAATTACATCGCTGAATACTCAAGGCAAGCACTCCATCGAGGCGGAGAGAAAAGACAATTTGTTGTTATTCCGAAATGCACTTGGAAATAAAGAAATGGAATCACAGCGAAATCGCAGTGAAATCAGCGATTTATCCTTATCTTTACCGCTGCCCGCTAGAAACAAAAAGAAAGGTAGCAGAACGGAAAAGAAGGAAAAAACCACACAACAAAACACGGAAAAGAACAACGAAAAGTTAAAAATGATCGTCAACAATTTAGCCACAGCAGTTTTGTATTCTTTTCAGAATGCGTTTGCACTTCAGGAACAACAAAGCCAAGAAGTAGATAAGTCATTCCTAAAATTACTTCTCAGACGCGAAGTAAAAAAAATGTACCTTATCAAAGAACTGATCGAAGAGTTGGAGGCAATTACTAGCAGGTTTAAATTCCACGAGGATGATTTCAAAGATATCAGTGAAAATGTCGAGAGGTTACATTCTTTGATGCGCAAAGACTTGAAAGATCTTTCCAGCGAGGAAATCCAACATGAAAATCGAAAATATTACCCAGGTTTCATTGCAGTGTTCGCCATCATTGGTCGCATCATGGCTGTGATTGGTTTAGCTGTGTTACTTCTTGGGAAATGGTCTGGTCTTCTCGTGTTTATTTTCCTGGTATTGGTGTTATTTCTTGTGATTAGACACTTTGTAAAGTAAAACCTTTACTTCGCAAAAACTAAATGAAAGGCAAAATGTAACTGCGTGGAAAAATGATGGTTTGGAAGTTAGTTTGTTAGAGGTCGGAAAGCTGGATCAAAAAATTTCTCTCCCCATACAAACCTTTAGCTTCTTGCATGTTATTGTACTTTGCAAAATTCCACGCCTTTCACCCCTGGTTTAATATGTTCTGACTGACTTTTAAAGACTATAAATCTGAAAATTTAATTACGAAGAATCTAAAGGAACTAAATAAAGCAATTTTTGTTGCAAGTTGCAAGTTGAGATACCTTTAATTTTCTTTTTCCTGCAAGGGACTCTTAGCCCGGTACAAAAATCTTTTCTTTCACACGCATGAGATGAAAACTAGTCACTGTCGCGAGCGGGGTACCGATCACTCGCGCGCGCGCGTTGCGCGTGTTGGAAATTAGATCCGTCCTCTCAAACCAAAAGAATCGTTCAAGTAAGCGATATTTTTTTGTTCTTTGTCGCATTTACATGTAAATAGAGACTGACGGTGAAATTCCGGCGTATTCTAGGCTCAGTACAGCAGAATCAAAAGGGACCAGCTGAGTGCATTGTACGTCAGCGTGTGTCGTGGTTCAATTTCGAACACAAGACGTCATTTTTGTAACGGTCATAATCACGCAGAGTGCATAATACTTTGTTCTGTTGCTAACTCGAAGAGATTTTTTTTACATTTTCTTGTTGTAAGCAATCAAACTTAATTTTGAAGGACAAACAAGGGAAAAGCCGGGGCGAAGTTCACACCTTCAGAGTATAATGTCTCTCGACACACCACAGTGTAGCTTGAATGGATTTTTCCAGAGCGAAAGTTGTGAAGTTGATGAAATATCGCAAGCAGCGAAGGAGAATGAGATAGACGGCAAAAGCGAATGTCTGGAGGAACCGAGCTTGCTGAGTTCAGCGGAAACTTTAACCGCCACCCAACCACCCGCTGATGAAAGCTGGGAAGAACAAAGCGAATTGAATTCAGATCAGATGCAGATGTTTTTGCTGAAAACGTCACTGCTAAATGGTTACAACATTGACGAGGACGTGAAAGGGGCAATAGAGAGTGGAAACATTAAAGAATATTGTAGAGATCTCGTCCCGAAGCTAACAGAATATGCGCAGACCAGGGGAGCAAAAGTTATTAAAGTAGTTGTTGGACTCAAAGACCAGGCCTTTGCGCTAGTGAGAGAAGAGAGACAACGAAAGAGAAGCGGCAAAAGCAAGCATGGCGATACAGGGCAAGAAAGCTTTAAAGCAAAGCTAGAAGCGTTACCAAAGTCATCACGGCGACTAGTCCTTGAGGCCCTCACCAACCCCGACCCAGAGCATTTCTGTAATCGTATGGGGAGCGAAATACAAAAAACTGTGGTGGCCATGCACGCTCAAGCTAAAATAGATGCTAAACGCGTGGCAAGAGAGGTGTCAAAAGTTGCAAAAGGAAAGTGGAAAGAAATCAAGCTCGAAAAGAAAAATTCAAAGGGGGATGAAGGCGAGAAGAAGTTCGAGAAGATAAGTGATGAGAAAGAACTACTAGACTTTGAGAACAGCTATACTAACACAAGCAGCTTACAGGCGGATGAAGATTCAAACACAAGTAGCTTTCAGGCTTCGGATGAAGATTCTAACATCAGCAGCTTACAGGCAGATGAAGAGGAAACTTACTTAGAGGCAGAAGATCTTGAGCCGGTCAAGAGCGAATCTAACACGACCAGCTCACAGGAGAGTGAAGACACAAAGACCGCCGTCAACTCGGAAGTGACTAACAGCGAATCCGATGAAGATTCCGAGAAGCCTGCCATCGAAACGGATGACATCGACAAGCATGTGATCCCAACACCCCCGCCACCACCCCCGGTAAAACCAACTCACGATGCCAAGGCGAATGAGATCCAAGAAAACATTACGGAGCTTAAAAAATACCAAGTGAACCAGCTGCGAAAAGAACTCAGCTTTGCTATCGCAAGGTTAACTTCAGAAGTTATAAAGTCGTACGAGCAAGCTTGTATTCTACAGAAACACGGATCTCCATCACTAGAGAAATCCACGCTCGACTTTATAGAGAAACAAGAAACTAAAAAGACATTCTACATCAAAGAGATTTCGACGCGAGTGGACAAGGTTATAAAGATGCTCTCTCCACAATCAGAAGTGAACACGGAGCTTCAGGACCTCGATGAGACAGTCAAGTTGCTGCACTTCTTACAAACCACCAGGAACTATTACGTCGACAAAGTTGCAGTCACCACAACTACAAATTCATTCATGTTTTATTTTTTGCCACCTCTCGCCTTTCTTGCGATTGTTCTTACCTTGAGTCTTAATGGAGAGTGGCTCGGTCTGATATTGTTCCTCGCCGTCATTTTGATTTGCGTGATTAAATCCCGGCAGGGAATGAACTCCACCTCCAGGAAAAGAGTTGAAGTGTTTGCGCGAAAGAAGAAAGCGGAAAAGATTGATTAAGAGAGACTTACAAAGGACTTTTTTCACACGCTTTTGTTGCTAGCTACCTTACTTCAGAAAGGACTTTCTTACACAGAATTGCTTTTGAATTGTTCAGAAACGAGTTTATTCTGACTATTGTCGTTGAGTTACTTAAAAATATTTTGTTACAAACCTATTGTCATTGAGTTACTTTGAAAATCACAGCCTGTAATGTACAGACGTAATTATGTTTTAAATTGTGTACTTCCTAACAATCTTTTAAGAGCTAACAACTGGTTTCAATAGTAAATAAACTTTGCTAAAGTAAGCTGATCCGCATTCTCATGGCGTTTATACACCGGAATTTTACACCGGAATTTTACCACTTGTAAAAATATACGTACTGTGACTAAGAAGGGTCTATCTGATATTTAAGCGCCAGGAGAAAAAACTTACCGTTGTAATTCTTCTTATGTGGCTTATTGGAGACTTAACCTTGAAGTATTCCGATACATGACATATTTTACAAACGTTTCACTACACATCTCTGATTCTTAGCTCCCGTCCAAACTACGCTGGAGAAATTTGAGAACGCAGCTTTATTTCCACGGTTAGGCCTACCGTCTACATTAATCCGTCACTTAAACGGAGCTTTTCGAAAACGCTCTTCAAATCGATGGAAAATGAAAACGTCAGCTTTGCGTTTTAGTGCGGACGGAAAACATTTTGAAAATGAAGCTTGTCGAAAACGATGACATTACGAAAATAATGTGATTTCCGTGCCCGAGATCTACTCGAACACAAATCTTAAATGACTGGTTATTTTTGGGTTTTTAAACTCCTCCGGCGTAGTGTGGGCGGAAAACATTTGATGCGTTTTCAGAGTGAAACCTCCGTTGTCAAATTTCTCCGGCGTAGTGTCACGGGACCTTAGAGGACGAACCGAACGCGCGCAGGCACACGCAGGCACATGGACACGCGTGCAAACTTTCGTGACTTCAAGAATTGGAATTCAAATCACGTGCTACAAATAACTGCCAAAACGTTTTTCTGGCGTAATTGCGAACTAGGACTTTTGAAGCACTCAAAGAAAGTACGATAATATTATTATCATAAGGAAGGGATAAAAAGTAAGTATTTTAAACTCCACGAGTTTCTATGGGAGTAAGGAAGTTTATTAAGGCAAATTGTTTCGCTCAAAATGATCAGGGAATTTGTTATTTTTCCTTAATTTTTCCGCGTTGTCTTTTCAGGATCTAGAGATGGCGTATGTCGATGCGTACGACTACGAAGCCACTGAAGAGGACTTAAAAAGCATGAAATATTACCGAGAGCGTTTAAACGCCCGGCCATTGACAACTGCTTTAGGAAGCTTTGACATCAACGACAAACAAGAGTCAACTCGGTTACCAGGCGTCTATGAAATCACCCAAGACTCAAAAGTCATCTACATTGGCGGGAACCCGTGCTTGGCAAACATCCGGGATTGTTTGAATGCTCATTTCAGCGGCAACGATGGTCTGCCGATTGGTCAATATTTGAGCGGCCCGGCGAGGACCAAATGGAAATCGATTTTTGTTCGCTGGTTAACGTGCGCGAAGCCAAACGAAGTGGCGTGGTTCTTGTTAAGTGACTACCAAATGCATCATGGGTACTATCCGCCGTTTAATTATCCCGCCGACAGGCCTGGGGAGAATGGATCAGCACATGACTAACAATTAAAATTCCTTTTACTTACACTGCATAAAAAAATACCACGACCATAGTAGATTAGGATAATTTTTTCTTCTTCTTTTAAACATTCAACTTAATTTTTATGCAAATGTAACCTAGAGTCTTAGAATGCTCAACTGATCTTTTTCCGACGCAAATTCTGTACGTAAAGAAATAAACTTGCACTGCGTTCACCGCTAAGCGGTTACTTGTTTTGTGCATCAGTGCGTGTTACTTACTGAGGTTCAACGGTCTTGACAAACTCCAGCGAAACATTTCGGCGCATTAGAATGACTTAAAGTGTTACCCCTCGTCTGAATGGCATGTTACTCCGTCCAGGTTTCCCCCGCCCCTTCGCAAATGCTTTGAAACGTTTAACAAATCCCTTGCACCCCTTAATACGGCTCGGTGAAGAGAGGCACTGTGAGATTAAAGAATCTTGGCCATGAGCATAATACAATGATTCCGCGATTCTGATTGGCTGAGAGCAGTGCGGTTCAAGTGTGACACCAGTTAATAAAGTGCAACACCAGTGAAAATTACACATCATAATATCTGGATTATGATTGGCTGAAAGACAATAGCAAATTTTCTAAGCCAATGATATCACGTAAAATGATGGCGAAAATTGTGTGCGGAAACTTTGAGAAAAGTTTTCTCGAACGAGAAGAAATGGCTTCAAGAAAGATCTCCCGGCACTTCCTACAAGCGAATTTTTTCATGTTTGGGTTAATAGGTAATCATACGGTTTTTATCTTTGAACTTGAAATTAATTTGCACTTGTGAGATTTTCAAAAAGCTGAAATTGCACTCGCCGAAGCAGTTCGTTCAAATTTCAGTCTTTTGAAAAACTCACTCGTGCAAATTAATTCCAAATTGAACTCGAAACCGTATGACTACCTATTCTAAATCAAAATTAACTGTTCTCCAGTTCTCTCTTTTCAGATTCATGTAATCCGGCTAAAATGGTTGTCATAAGTTTGTAGTCGTAAGGGCTCTAAGCCGGACACCTCAAGAGGTTTTGATGATTTTTGAGATGTTAAAGAACAGGAGAAAACGATGCAAATTAGGGCACTATGATTGTTTGAAGTAAAAATTTTAAGCCATAATTATAACCTGTTTGGTAGTACGTAACGTTTTTTTTCTACTTTTTTTTCGCTTAGTGGTTATCGCATTTCATCGAATTCACCGATGTGCAATCCCTAGCCTCCAACCTGCATGGACGCCCTTTGGACTCGTCACTAATTCCTCCAAAGAATCCAAAAAAATACATTTAAGTACAACACTTATAAGTTGACCTTAACTTGAAAACCGTCATACAAAGGCCCTTCTCCACAAGATTTCTCAGTTGCAAACGCATTAATTCAGGATACTCTAGCCGTCAGATAAATTGGGAAATTATAGCTCAACTGATACTGGCACATTAAATAGCTAAAGGTTGTTGCGTATTCGCGCTCAGCAGGCCGTGAATCTAACCATGGACACATTTTCTTTCCAGTAAACAGTTCTACCGTTCCCCGGAAGGCCCTTCTGAGAAAAGATGACAAAACTGTGAAATACCAGCCTCGTCGCAAACAAAGTCTCCTTCTACGTTGACTCAAAACACACAAATCATAGAGATCAGTGGCTTTTTAAAGGTTTGCTATTATTCTTACTCAACAAAAACTGTCACAACAAAATATCATTTACCTCACGGTGTCACATTTGGCAGGTAAACCTACCGGTTACCAGCAAAATGTAGCTGTGAAATGATATGACACTGTTTCATCAAAAAAGAAAACGAAATCTGAATAGAGGCAAGGGTCTTAGTTGAGCTTTCTGGAGACATTGAACCGAACAAGAATTTTCCACGCGCGAATAAAAACCAATGGGCTTTCAAAGAAGCAAAACATGTTTATTCTTTGCTAATTGCTTGGTGTTGCCACAAAACAGTAACTCTAAGTTTTTGTTTAGAATCATTGACCCCTGAAACTTCAATTTTTCTTGTTTTGAAGTGGAGACTCTACTAACTTCACGGCAATTTCCACGGCTCGTGACTTTAGACAATGAAAGCCCAAATAACGCAACAAACAAACTTCGAATCGCCCCCGGTTCAAACTGAATTTTCTCGCTTACTCGTAGTCTATATATTGTGGAATTAGCTCATTAACAAGCACTATAAGTTAAACACCAACCCAACAAAGGGTTGAAACTTGCTTTGCCCTAATTGGTGAACATAACGTCATTGGCTTGAGCTCATTAATAGTGAATCAAGGTAACCAGGTAACAGAGGCCATCTTCTCCACGGGAAAGTCTAATTTTCTCGAAGGGAAACCAAGATTCAAAATGTTTTTGCCAAGAATTTTAGGTAAGCCCTTTTATTGCAACAACGCCAAATTCACTGCTCGTTTGTACTTTGCAGATTTTTCATGGATTTTGTTTTATTTTTCAGGCCTAATTCTTGGAGTCTTCAGTTTAATCGGTGCGTAATCTAAGATTTCTTATTAGCAATTCTACGCTCTTTACTTCATTCAATGATTTACAAAGTGTAGCTGAAATTGACGTGGAGTTGGCAAAACGTCAAAGTTTGCCCCTCTGGTCATGGAATAAGAGCCTTAACGAACATAAAATTGAAGTCGCCGGTAAAATTTTGAAAATTTATCTCACCTTGTGGTACCTGATGTTTACTGTTTTAGCAAAAAAAACCTCTAATTTCGGCAGAATTCTACGAATATATTTTTTTTAACTGAGTGCATGAAAAAGCGAAAGTAGTGACTATGTCTAAGCTGTCTGAGTGTTTAAAACCCGCGTTGAAGCGAAGACTACCGTGTAATTTTAGAAGTGAAAATGATCGACCCCACTCTATGGTTGAAAGGTTATTATTGTGGCCACATAACAGGTACCATTTTTGTTTTTAACCAGGTTTAGCACATTCCTACGTATACACAGAAGAAGTGGACACAAACCCAGGTAACATTTAAGTTAATGGAATGGTGTGTGGGGCTGCAGAAACACTTACATTTTCTTTCTCGGAGATGAGCTATCATTTGTATAATTATGTTCCGGCTGGTTTACCCAAGTTGACGGCCCCAGCCAAGGAACAAAAGCTTATAAACGTATTCATGTGGCAAGGAATTTTGTTTCTATCAAATGTTCTGCTCCATAAATGTATTCGTGCTTAGAGGTAAATGTCGACGTCTAGGAAATTTCCGAATCACCTTTAGCCTCTTTTTATAGGCGAATCTTGGTGCCCATCTTTTCGTATGATAATGAGATTTCAGTCACAAGCAAATCAAACTCAATTTCATATCAATGGTTTTGCACCATGCAGGCCTCCCTTTGATAGCGAGGCTTAAGGCAACTCGGAAATAGGTTATAAGATTTGGCTGTTTACTACTGAGACCTAAGGCCTCGTCCCAGGCGCATTTCTCTTTAAATTGGAAGGGGTGCCCTGAGTGCCAGGGATGAAAACTGGGCGATGCAGCTCTTGTTGGGCTGCTAAGCAGAAGCATTCGTCTTGCTCTTGCGTCGTGTTCGTGGCTGCTCTCGCACCACACACTCCCTTCCCCCTCCCCCCAGGTGTAGGCATGTGTATTGTGAGTTGTCTAGCAAGCTGACACAATTCTGGGGATAGGGGAGGGGAGTGATCTGCGGCAAGACTGTTTGCGAGAATACTCCCAATGACTTCGTCTAATCTCCTAATATGTGACCTGCTTGCCCTTTAATTTAGAGTGATCTGAAGGAAGATTGTTGGCGAGAATACTCCCAAAGGCTTCGCCTAAGTTCCTAATGCGTGACCCGTTTTCTTCTTTAATCCAGCCCTCGCGTTCTCTTTTACTTTTTATTCTACAGACATGATCGGTTGTTACATTGACGACAAAATGTTGGACGACAACTTTCGCCTGGTGAATCCCCGAGCACTAGGATATCAAGTGGAACATTTTGATACAAAGCAAGACTGTATTGATCAGTGTGGGGACAAAGGTTTCCTTTATGCCGGTTTTCAAAATGGCGATCTTTGTTTCTGTGGCAACGACTACGACAAGTATGGTCGCGCTGATGATAGTGAATGTAATATTAAATGCAGAACCCCGGATGAACCGGTAGAGTTCACTGATAAAGAGTTTGAGTCTTGTGGTGGTCGATGGAGGAATGCTGTTTACGCTGGTAAGTATTTCATTTGTAAAACTGAAGGATATGTACTCGCCGTGAAAGGCGTGGTGGCACTGTCCAGGATCCCTGTCCTGTTTTCTTGGCATCCTTGGACACTATACTCTTTATAGCGGCTATCTCCACCCAGGTGTATTTAACAACTACTCCACGAGCGCGCGTTGGATATCATGACAGATAGCCAACGAGGGGCGTAGCGTCGAGTTGGCTATAATCATCTGATATCCAACAGGCGCGAGTGGAATACTTGTTTTATCGCCTATAGAAAATATAGAAAACTAAACTAAAATAAAAACAAAAACACCCCCAAAAATACGCGTAAGCTTATCATATTTGTGGAGTATGGTATAATGGTCCACATACCATCATGGCTAAGCTGAATGAAAACTCTTGAAATGCATTATCCAATGATCCAGTTTTTAATAAAAATGGATACCGGTGAATTCTTGAGTAAGCTGACAGAAAACGGTGGGGGGGGGGGGGAATTAACTTGCTATGGGGTACCATTCCATGGGAAGTGGTAAAACTCCCAGCAAGGGCCAGCCTAGCTGTCGAGCCCACTACTGAGATCCGACACAGTTTACTTTCACTGTTGAAGACAACGTTAGTGAACTGATTTGCATGTCACAAGAAAAGATTCAGACAGGCGAGAACATGGATGTTTGCAAGCGGGCCATAGTTTTGAAGGTAGTCAAGCCACCATTCGGTCAGAGTTGTTGAGCTTCTTTTCTAAACGCGGGACAATTTGGCTGGCATCGTTAGAACTGAGCGTTGAGCGTCACAGAACCAAAGCCAATGTAATCACTTTAGCCAATCAAAAAGGACAGAGAATATCCAGTAAACAAATCAAAACTTAAAGCTAATACAAGTAGCTGACGCGAAGCGCGGGAAAACGAGTGTCAGCGAGTCACGACTGGTTTCGATTTTACTTCTGATTGGATGAAAAAGTGGCGCGAGTTTTTTAAGCCAACCGTGTAGCGTAATAACGCAAAAAACAATTACTTTTCGACATCGAGGAACGAAGTTAAGCGAGTGATAACTGACTTATTTCGTAATTATTCTTGTTTTCGTGTTTCCATAGTTACTGGCGTCAAATCCGCGGAACGTCTAGCTGCTTTGAAATGGTGGCAAGGGAAAAAATAGAATGGTAAGTAATTCTTGCATGGAATGCTAGCCTGAGAAAATTGGCTCACAACCTGTCGCCACTGACCCTTCATGTCACGGTCTGTGGACATCTGGTACAGTTTCATGCGTCTTCTAGTTGTGGCTGATTAAAGGGTAGACGAAGAAATCGAGGAGAAGTTGGCATAGTTATATCATTGGTCGTGCTGTTTTCCATCAAGTTCTGTGAAGAAACTCGTTTTCCTGTCTTGGCCCATATTTCTGTGCCAGTTGTAACAGTAATTCCCGCAGAAATGTAAATATGTGCTATTCTGCAAGATGTATGAAACATGGTGACAAAACTATGTACTTAATTTGGTAATCTACATGAACGAAGCTAGCATAAATCTAGTGATATGACCTGTTAAGATTGCTAATTATAAAATGCGTGAGATACTACGCGCGCGTTCATTCGTCGATAGTTGTGTTTATATGAGAGAATGTAAACATGGTTGGGACGTTTTAGATTCGCGCGCATTTCTGCGAAATATTTTATAAAAGCAATAGCACTTTTTCCGTGTTTACATAGCGTTATTTAAACACTTGAGAGGTTGGGAGAATTCGAGACAAACATGCAAACCCTCCACTGCGTGTCGGGTTTGCAGAACTGTCTGGAATTCTCCGAACCTCCCTCCTGTTTAGATGAGGCTGTGCAATCACGGAAAAAGTGCTCTATCGCTAAAATATAAATGCGTACTGGATATCAGTGATTCTGGGGAAACAGAGAAAAACAATTACTGCTGTCTGCTATTCAATACTTTCTGAGCTAATACTCCGACAAATTGAAATCTAATATAACATTTTTTGTCTTCTTTTACCAGGATTTGGAGTCTCCGTGGAACCTGATGTGGACGACTTGACATATACCTACCGTTATGCCAACATGAATTTTTTTTTAAATATTCACTGTATAGATTTTTATTACACCAAAGGGAGTGTTGGTTTTCTATCATGCGACGACAATACTTTAATAACGAGACACTTTTGATAGAGATTCAGGCATAGCACCGAATACGGAGTGAGAGAAACTCAGCAACCCTTTCTATGAGTAGAACAGATAATTCCCTTAAATCTCTCTTTTCAGAATCGTTTATGTACCACAATAATCATTTCAGTCTCCGATGCCCAGCGTCACTGAAAGCAAGGGAAAAAATAAAGTAGTTTTCTAGGCCCTAGTTAACGCAACATCTCGTTGCGGTAACATGTTGCAGGTTTTTGAAAGCAATTCAAAAACTTGCAAAATTGTTGTCCGAATTTGCATGTTGCGTTAAAAATCATCTCGTGAAACATACCGTTGCCGACCGCTGCGCAACAAAGTAGCGTCAAAAGTTATCTCGTGTAACATGGATTAAAAATCGGCTTTAAAAATCGGCGTTAAAAATCAGCGTACGTTAAAAATATAGGCTCGTGTGACGTCACCTTTGGGCCAGGTGGACTGGGTTCCAGATCAGATGTATCTTCTATTCGTCTAAGTTGTCTGGCAGTTAGTAAGTCAAGAGTACATGAGCAGTTTCTTTTATCACAAACTCAAATTTTGTACCCTTGAATTCGAGGCCAATACGAAAACGTTGCCAGAATACAAAATAAGACGAGCAAATTCGATCATTCAAGATAGATCTTCAAACAAGGATAAATTCTGGTCGGTGAAACGGTATTGTCGCGACCTCATCCCCAGGGCCTTCCCCTCGACGATTTGTCATTCTCAAAGCTCCTCGTTGGAAGAGGGCGTTGCGATTTTCCCGCGGGCCGAAAGAAAAACAGATTGGTTTGTGAAAGAAAACTCGCTGATGTCGCCGAGTCTTAAATGAACAACGTTTTTAATTATATCTCAAAAAATTTTGCATGCCTGGCCTTGTACATATGCATTTTTTTTCTCACTGTACATTATGACTAAACGAGAGCAAGATATGATTTAATCATGAGATTAAAGCCCCGTGCACACTACGCCAGAGAAATTTGAAAACAGCGTTGTCACCCTGAAAACGAATCAAACGTTTTCCGTCCACACTACGTTAGAGAAATTTGAAAACGCAACAATCAGCGGTCATTTTGGATTTGTTTTCGGGGAAGACTCGGTCACGTCGTCCACACGAAAACACAAAGTCGCCGTTTTTAAATTCCTTCGGTGTGAAGAGTGTTTTCGAGAAGCTCTGTTTTCGTGACGGATTAGTGTAGACGGTAGGCCTGATCGTAGAAATAAAGCTGCGTCTTCAAATTTCTCCGGCGTAGTGTGGAAGGGCCGGGGCCTTAAAGATACGTATAACAAAAAAAATAATAACTTATTATGCTAGTTATTTTTTCCTGTATTTTCTTTGTTTTGTTTTTTTTTTTATCATGTCATGCCTCGTGTAAGGACTAGTTAAATGATCGATTTGATTTGTAGTTAGAGTATTGGTGTTGTGTAAGAATGAAAATTGAAATGGAAAAAGGATTAAAAGTGCACTTCACGTTTCTGGAAACTGTGTAATGATTAGTCTGAGTCGCTGTTGCAGAATCACAGTTTGTTTTTTTCCTTTTGTTTTGTTTTGGTTTTGAGAGTGATGTCCATTCGTTTCACTTTATTTCTTTGTGTAGAACTGAGAGAGCGCGGTCCTGGACGCCCGATATCACGCGCTTGTCTCGGCCCAATCTCTTCGTCAGTTCACACAACGACAGCTACTTGAGGATGGTCATGGTGAATTGTTTTAAAATCCTCATTTGTCGAATGACGGGTATCAAAGTTTCGTGTCTTGTTAATCTAATTAAACATGACCATCCGAGTTAACAGGGCAATGTCACGCTACTGGTTTTAAAAGAACATACTATCAAAATTCAAAGGGAGAATTTAACTCCTTTTGTAGTGACAGCCTTAAACCGGTATAAATTATACTGCTCGGTCTGTGAATAAGGAAGTCGAAAATGTAAAAAAATAAAGGCTAAAATAAAGTAAAAACAATTCGAAATAATTCAACCATCTGAATCGATCCGAATCGTGGGCGAGTTTTATATTCCGGAAGCATACCCAAGGATATAACAAGTGTCCTATGTAATAACTCCAAAATGTCGTGATCGGTTTCAGCAAGACAAAAAAACACGTTTTCCACATTCCATTTTAGGGATTGATTTTCTGACTCCCTCTCGATCCTGCTGGTCCCTTTAAAAATTAAAGCTGAGGCCTTTCAGTTGTCATCTTATTGTGTGCTTAGGTGTACCTCCTTCACAGCTGGGAGTGTCTTGAGTATAATCTTGAGCGATGAATGTAAACTAATATTTCTTGTATGAGAGAATTCAAAGGTTATTTAGGGTGTTTTCTGAAATTAGTGCATGAAAGGTCACAACGAAATAAACTTTGCTTATACGAACATTGTTAGTAACAGAACGTTCTCCCCTGTCAAAACATTGAGGGTGTGACATCTTAATGTGACGAGAGGATTCTTGTCATTATCGAGGGTGTGTGCCAATGGCATGACCAAATGAGAACACTTCATTTCATTGTTATATTTTCGCTTTCAAGGATCACTGCCCTTCTAACTAGATGCTGAGTCAAGCCTTATACGTGTAAAAATTTTGACCTTTCGACCAACGCCTACGAAGGAACCGGAAATTGAATCGTCTGGAAAGTGTAGGCACAATTATTCTTGTCCACACGCATGAAATAAATTAGATCACAACAAATTGAAACTGAAAGGAGTCAGACCTCAAAGAGAATTATCGTTGACAATGTTTCTGCTTGGAATTGGTCTCGTTCTTCCATTCGTGATGCAAGGTAAGAACTATTTTTCGACTTTGTTGTCACGCACTCATCTAAACACTGGCATTGAAAAGAATCACTAGCTAAGATTCTTTTGTTATTTGTAACATCTAGTCTTGTAGAGTCGAGACACTTTTATCAGTAGGACAAGTGTTTAGTGTGTACTGTAATTGTTAATTCAAGAGCGGTTTATCCTAATGAGGTAAAGGAAAGGCAAGAAATGAAATTTTTGAAATAGAAGCGGTCGATATTTCCGGCGTTTCCAAGGTACCAAAGCTTTTTTAAAAGTGAATACATTTAAACGGGTTTGTCCGTGTTATTCAGCATAATAAAGTATTAAAGACTCTCCTGTTTGTTCCAGTAACCGCTGTTAATAAGAGTAAGACTTATCATAAAGCAACAAAAATTTAGGCATTTAGGTGGTCCGAAAATTTATTTGCCTCACCGGCATAAGGTAAATGCGGTTTTGTAAAACAAATAAAAGGAAAGGCATTTCACCAAGTTTTTGAGCCTTCGTCGGATATTAAAGATCTACCGGCCAATGCGGATAACAAACGAGGAGATTAGAGCAAGAGCAGGAATGGAGACAATAAGCAAGCAAGTGGCAAGGAGGAGATGGACGTGGCTGGGTCACGTCCTCAGAATGGATCACCACTCACATCCACGAATTGCTCTCACATGGGTACCTGAAGGCAAACGGAAACGGGGTCGACCGCGCGAGACTTGGAGAAGGACTGTAGAAAGGGAGCTGGAAAAGGAAGGTTTAAGAACATGGGCAGCAGCAGCATCGGCTGCGGAGGACAGAACAGCCTGGAGGCAGAGAGCTTACGGCCCAATTCTCCACTTGGAGAACGGATAAATGATGATGATGACCTACTGTATGTTGAATTCTTCTCGCATTTTGATTGGTTCTTGATTATGATCCATTGGAGGACAGACCCATAGATGACGTCACTGGCAATATGTTTTTTTTGTTGTTGTTTCTTTATTATATAGAGCATAGATAGGAAATAGTTAAGAAGCCCGGTAAACATCAAAGAAGTAAACAAACAGACTATGATTTATGTTGGAAGGTCCTTGACCCTGCACATCTTTTGTTTTATGCTCATGAACTATGCGTGAATTACATAATCGCAATGCATCTAATGGTTAGTTGTACGAGCACACATAACAACCTTTTGTATATTTTAATAATAATAACAATAACAATGATAATAATAATAATAATAATAGACAAAATTTTATTGAGCTCATTAAAATTCCTCACTATATGATAATTATTTGCAGCACTAAACTATTTACAATAATAATTGTAATAAAGTCGTTAAAAAAGGAAGGAAAATGTAGTTTACAGAAATGAATAAAATTGAGAAGAGCTGAAAATTGGAATGACTTGTTGAAAATGTCACAGAAACGCAGCAAATGTATTTGCGGTTTGTGTCAACGATTGTACGCGAGAAGTAATAAAAAAAAAAAAAGAAAATTACTCTCAAACTTTACAATACACATTCTACTTTTTATGAAATCTTACTCGTCCTCGCATTAATACTACTACTAGTAAGTAATAATAATGATAATGATAATGATAATGATAATGATAATAATGTGTTTTCAGGGGCGCCCATGGACTGTTCATGTTATTCGTTTCACGAGGATGGCCTCACATGGACCGGAGCAAGACAGTCCTGTCAGTACCACGGAGGAGACCTCGTATCCCTGGAAACCGAACATGAATGGGAAGTCATCAAAGATTATATCCAAAACTTGACAAACCTGTTTAATAATGACTGGCACATTGGCCTGCACTTCAACGCCACTGTGGCAAGAAACTGGACCTGGGTGAGCGGAAAGCCGCTGAGCATTGAACGCTGGCAACCGTGGCAGCCTCGAGATGGTGCTCCTTACGTGGTTATGGCCAAGAACTATCCCCCTGGTACTAAGGGGCTTTTTAATGATGTGCGGGAAGATATTTTCGCCGGGTTTATTTGCGAGAAACCAGCTGGTAGGTAGCACATTGTATGAAAGTGCGTGCTCAGTTTTTAAAGCTGTGCTTGTATTTAGTTGGATTCTACTAGTATATTAATGCAAATGCTACAATCTGATTGGCTGAGCCATTGCACACTGTCAGTCATTATTGCGCGGTGGCTTAATGTGGTCAACAAAATGGCAACATTTTCTCGATTCTTCGATGTTTTGAATAAACATTTAGAAACAAATGGGTAATCAAAATTCCTGAGAGGGAGATTATAGTTCCTCGAATTTAAAATCTCGAAGTTGTTGAAAGAATTAAAACTGATAAGTGCGCGTACACAACCACAATCTTTCAATTGAAACAACTGATTTTTCTAAAGCGTAAAGTTGAAAACTAAGACTAAAAAGAATTGGAAACTGTAATTTGTAATTTGAAGCAAATTAGAGTGAGAATTCTACTAAAACAATTAGATTATTCCCTCTCGATTACTATGAGGCGATAATTGATTCGACCTTTGGCGTCATCAACTAACACCTCATAGAAATCAGGGGTGGTCAAAGGAAAAGATGAGACTTTGCGAGAAGACGAGACTAGCGTTTTGCTTTGCAAGCCCGACACATTTTGACTTTTTAAATTGCGAGACCGAGACTTCAAAGTCTTTAAAATGCGAACGCGACAGGTTTAGACTCTATTTATTGACCAAACAAACAAATCGGGGCTTCGAGACTTTCAAAAAGCCTTGCAAAAAGCGAGACTCTGAGACAGCTTTGTGAAAAGATCGCTTGAGTGTGCTAGACGTACATAACCACTATAGAAACGAGACTTTTCTCTTTTTTTTTCTGTATTTTATTGTTTTTATTGAAACGAGACTTTTCGCCAGCCTTAAAATCTCGAGCTCTTAATCTAATTGTAAATTCAGAAACTCAGAACTTGCTCGCAGTTTTGACGCGATGATTTCTAATCGAGTGATTTTCCTCTTCTCCATGTCTTCATCGAGTGAAAAATTGGCAGAACTCGAAAAAGGTGTGGAAACACTCGCCTGTGGCTTGTGTTCAGACAGAATTTCTAGTTCTCCCGAACATCCCCTCGTGTTTCTATAACTCCGGCTGGAAATACTAAAATAAATGCTTTCTATTTTGATAGTATTATGGAAATAAAAAGAAAAATTATTAGCCTTATAATTACGAGAAATCCAGAATTGAAATTGAAACAAGCGCTATATTTTTCATCTGTCGTGTGCCGTTCTGTTTTTTTTTCCAAACCTTCAAGCTTTTAGCATTCCTCAAGGGGTTTTCTTCCGCCCGCGTAGTTGTTTGTTTGTTTGTTTGTTGTTGTAGTTCCAGATTTGTTCTTATTTTTGTTACGGTTGGGGGTGTTATTTCCACGTCATCCTTTTTTTTTTTTGCCCGGGCTTAAGGCTGGAAAAATGTCCCAGTAGAGGAAATACCAGGATGGTCCCCATTAAAAATATAATTCAGACATTGCTTGTTAAAATTTCAAGGTTTGAACAAGGTCTATGGTTAAAACGGTCTTATATATTAGAGAGATTAAGCATGACGTTACATCAAACGGCAAACGGCAAAAATGAAACTTTTGCCGTCTCTCTTCAACTGTCTGTACAGTAGAGTGAAAATTTTTGTATTTGCGGTGAATAATAGGAGACATTCTTCTATTTTTGTGTGAATTAGTTAAGGATTAGAAGAAAAGAACACGAATTCAGAGGTATTCTTCGCCGTTTGCCGTCTGCTGTAAACGTCATGCTTAAACTCTCTATTGATAATGGCTTATTCCCGCCACCTAACAACGCATGCTGTCTTGTAGACAATCCAACCCATATTATCGATAACCGCCAGTGAACAAAAAAGGTTGTTCCGGCTCAATTTTATTTCAGTGCTTTCCACAAAGAGAAGCCGGACTATAAAAATTTTAATAACAATCTATATTTCTTGGCTTGTTACTAAATCAGCTTGTGTTACAGTGCGGCGCCCTCGTTCAGTAGTACGTTGCATGGAGATTGCTTGGTGCGATATGTGATAAATTGTTGATGTAAACCTCATAGTCAAGGCCATTTTGTTCCATATCTAATTAAGCGCGGCTGTTTAAAAAATACATCTTAAAAATGTGGAAAATAAACACCGAAAGCGGAAAAGACACTCGGAAAAAAGCGAGACAGGCGTAGCAGTGGTAGGTCTTAATACCGAACCGAACCCTATTGTATTTTATGCGGCGGCACCTATAAATTGGAATAATTCTTCAACTTTTTCCACAGATTGTTCGAAGAGTAGTTTACTCTGCAAGGATCCAGGAAAGATAACAGAAGCTAAACCAACTACAGCATCAAACACGCGGAGCAGTTCGACATCACTGCTGCTAAGAAGAAACCCGGCCATACGAACTGAGAGAACAACATCAACGCGAACAGCCAAAACCGGTGATACGGTGATCATGGTAGAGAAAGGTGAGTGGCCTGTGCAACACTGCTCTGTAGTAACTTTATTAAATTGTAAATTGCTCCACGACGAAAAGGAGACCGATTGGAGAATTGGCATTTAAAATGTTCCCTGAGCGGTCTGAATTTTGCAAGATGGACCGCTCAAAAATATTTCTGCAAGTTACTTTTCAAAACATTGCACAAAAGAAAACAGTTTCTTCTTAAGTAGAAATATATTTTCCTTTAAGAAATTTCAATTTAATTTTCACGAAAGCTGCCTGAAAAATGCAAATATATGTTTAACTTTGCTTTAACTCGTGGTCATTTGAAAACTCGCGATGAATATAGTCAGTAACGAGTGTTATATTTGTTGCTCTAGGTTTAAGCAAGAGGGTTTCTCGCGGGAATTTGTTGGCCTTGGAGTGAGTCACGCACAAGTACTGGGAAAAATCAAATAACCTATTCAATTTTAAAGGGAATTATGTCGGATTTCGAATGTTTCGCTGAATTTAGCAATATTTCTTGCATGTGTAAAAAGTTGTGAGCCCTGAACTAGTGTCTCAAAGTGACTTACGTGAAAAAAAAACAAACAAACAAACAAACAAGCTGAAGGCACTGGTGTAACACAAACAACATAATCTTGGAATGATCAGGTCGAAAAAGGCATCAGCTATGTCTTTCTTGGTCATGATCGGGGCAAATTTTGATAGCCGGAGCCAGTCCCTCAGAAAAACACTTTCTTTTCCAATAATGAGTTACTCCTTTCCTGGAACGTGTCAGAAAAAAAAAAACTAACATCTTTGAAGGCAAAAAGAATTCTTTGTAAGAGAATCTCCGATAGTAGTGGCATTCCGGAAGATTCGACAAGTTAAACAGCTTAACGTTTCCTTTGCCAAGTTATTCTTAGACGTTTGACGTCAAAAAGTTTCATCCTTTTGACCCCTGACGGTTCAGCCCATGGAGATCAATGTTACACAAAGTAACATTTCTTGCGTCTAGTCACGTAATTTGTTGTGACACTCACCTGTCACGTAATTCGCTGTGACACAATCCCCTCACCTGTTGTAACACACCCTCAAATACGGGCTTCTGCTTTCGTAATTGTCGCGAAAAGTATGACTCAATTCTCCGTTTTTTCTACAACTCCGGCAAGTCTTTACAAATACTTTGACGTCCCGTAGAGCTATTGCCTCACAGCGGAGAAACAGTTGTCACACTTGTTGCTAAAGAAATCGCCTATTTTAAAACTGCGTTTATTCTCAGCTTTTGATAGTTTAAAATTCTGACAACTAAAACACCAATAATGTTTAAAAATACTTATAATGTTTCGTCATTTGTTAAATTCCAGTTCAACTTCCTTCCGGATTCATCCACTGGACCGTCACGGTAATTCCGCTGGCTTGCGTGATCGTGGTCCTTATTTGCGTCATCGGCTTCCTCCTTTGGCGCCTGAAACAGAGAACTCGCAAACAAAATGGCGAAATAACTGTTAATTCCATCCACTATGACGTGCAGACGAGATCTTTACTACACCAAGAAGGAAGGGTAGATAATCTCCGAGGTGCCGACCAGATGGGGGTTCATTTTCAAGAGCCAAATAACCGCGAAGATCCGAAATATCATGCATTAACACAAACAACAAGCAATGAGAACAACCGCGTTGAATACGCGGCGTTGTACAAAAAGCCTGGAGAAGTGCCCATCTCTAGACGTTTAGCCATAAGAAGAAAAAACAGCAGCGAGCTTACAAGCAAGTATCCGTTGAATAAGAGCGGAAATGACGACGAAACTGAAGGAGCGTACAGGGTATCCCATATGGACACACCCAATCAGGGAGGCGAAAGAGAACATTCCTCGCATGAATATCATGCGTTAGCCAGCGATTACGACGAGCCTCTTAGTATCATTAAAAGCGATCACGAGAACACAGAGAAGCCGGACTGTTCTGAGGACGAACTATCTTACCTTGAGATAATTCCGTGAAAAATTTATCGGACTGTTCATACATCGATCATGTAGTGTGCCCGCTAGCCTCTGGAAACATCACTGAGTGATTTATTTCCTATGGAAATTATCTGGTAATTCAAACTCCTACATGAAGCAGCTGCAACTCTATATGACGCAGAAATTAATAAAACAGAGAATGCATCCACGGGCTGCAGCTATAGAGCAATATTCAATTGATTGTCGTAAAAGCAGAACCAATGTAATCACTCTAGCCAATCACAAAGAACACTAACAACTCACTGAACCAATCAAAACTTGATGTAATTACATGCAGCTGACGCGAGGCGCGGGAAAATGTGTGCGAGTGAGTCACAATAAGTTGGTTTTGATGTTACTTCTGATTGGATGAAAAAGTGGCGCGAGTTTTTTAAGCCAATCATGTATCGTACCCATGCAAAACCAATTACGTTTCGACACTCAAGTAAAAACCGTTCTAGTTCTGCAACTTGTTTCTTGTATTTTATTTCATAGACTGTAAGAATTAGTGAAATAATAAATTTGCTCAATTTTTCTTCTCCTGGGATAAGAGGGGTTGTTTGGTGTTTAACGGGATCACTGAGCTTTGGTCAAAACAAATTTAACTCATAGCCGAGAAATCGACAAACATGTAATTGATGACTGACATTCCAGTACCCCTATCAACAGCATTTATTTTAGGTATATATAAAATACAATATCTTTATTAAGGACACTTGATAAAGCTATTTCATCGTTAATTTACAACAATAATACTAAAAAATGTCTTTTTTAAGCAAATTACAAACTTTACAATAGCTAACATAGTAATATCAACGCTTTACTTCCTTATAGTTAATCTCGTCCTTCATGTTAAGACAGTTAACTTCTAGCTATTCCTTAATGGACTGGTCCTACAACTTCTCGCTACATTACAAAACCATTATATGTTTGGTGGCCCGAAAAAAGAACGATCTTTGGTCTGTAGATGTGCGGAAGAAAAAAGGCTAAAAGTTTTTGCAGTGTCTCTTTCTATAGCTATGTACATCGGATTTTATCGGATTTTTTCTCCCAGGCACCTGGTCGCAAACCATGCATTCCAAACATTTCTAAATCATCATATCTATATATATATTCCTTCCTGATTATTGTGGGATGGAGAGGTTGCTATGTATAAGGGACAATTTTAGTAAACGTTCTGAGTATCAGGAGGTATCAGGAGTATCAATGGTTCGTATAGTGTGATCGTCCGGGTGAGGGTAGTTCTGAACTGAAAGAACTGTTGTTGGTGATTGACGTTTAAACAACCTGATTGGAAGTCATCTTCAGAGTCAAGAGTCAAGTGAATAGTGTTAGTCAGTCAATGTTGTTATAAGTCTGGTCCGATAATGTTTGCGATTGACTGCTTAAAAATACCGTAATATAATTATGATACACAATATTTTCAATCTTCCATTGGCTGCTGAGAGGCTAGTGTCCATAATTACCTACAGACTTATACTGGAATTTGCATACAGATGCAAAGTTAAGGTTCGCCTTCATTTCGATCATTTAACTTCAAAAGTTGACAGTGACTCAACACGTTCCTATTATCTAAGAACAGTTTATGCCAGACGAAAATCGCCATTCTGTAGAAGAAGATCACTTGGGGAAATTCGCGAAGTTTGCGAAAAAGTGTCACAAAATCGGCTGACGTGCCCACTTCATCCAAGCCTGTCACTTTAAAAGCAAACTGAATAGTGCCAACTACAAAAATAGTAAATATTTGAACGAATAGTGTCACTAATGTCAGTTTACAAAGCAAAAATGCAAAATATCCACTTGAATATTTAACTCGATGCACAGGGGTGAAGTTTAGTATGCATGCCATTCCAAGGAGTGCAATTCCGTAGAAGCAAAACGCAATGATAAGGCATATCTCCATGGAAGAAACGCTGTTGAAGTACATAATAATCCCATATCCAATGATCTGCAACGTGAGCAGCATCGACAGGGTCCAAAACGCCGGCAGATGGACGGATTTAATAAATATAACCGAGTATCCTAGAAATCCAGGAACTTTTCTCAGGACGAACACCAGAATTACAACGTTGACGTCTTGGGAAATAAGCCATGTCAGCTCCAATTCTTCGGAGTGAGCAATCCCTGTAAAGTTTTTACATCTAAAGGATGCATGTCGCTCCTTTAAGCAGCAGTAGTAAGCGCGCATGAAGTACAGCACCGTCCCCACCAGCTGCCACAGAAGAAAAATGACGTACAGAAAGCAGGCGAGGTTGCTAAGATACGACTTAAATTTGTGACCGCGCCTTTGCGTCACTCTTTGTGCAGAGATTAGAGGTATGGTTTCCATCCGGGAAATGGCAGCCTCAGAATTATATAGAGACCCTTCGAACGCCATTACTGAGAATTCCTTGTTGGATTCCTGTGACGAGACAAAGTTTCCTTGAGTGAAACTAGCGATTATAAAACTAGGATCTATTGATGGAGCAGATACTGAAACTGGTAATACTAGCGTTTAGAACAAACAGCGACAAAAACGGGTTGGAAGCGCTGATATAAATGAATTAAAATGCAACTCAACATGACCATTTACCCATGATTACTAGCGGAATAAGTGCTTAGGGTTAAGGGCGCTTATATTCAAAGGAGCTCAGCCACGGTTTGCACATATTGAAACGTTTAGCCTCAAATTTTCAAATTCGTCGTTTGTAATCCTTGTTAATCTTCTCCATCCTTAGCCATCCTTGTTCCATTATGGTTTATCATTATCTCTTTGGTGTTTTTCTATCCTATTAAACTGTTATTTTCAGGTTTCCTACCATTTAAAGGTAATTTTGTATGTGGCCAAAATAACTCAAAATACCGTGACTGAGTTCCTTGTGTGTTATTACTGTACTCTTTACATGTAATGTAGTTTTAAGCCCTCTAAATGAACCCTTTGAGCTCTTGGGGCAAACATGTATTAAAATATCTTTAAATGAAGAAAAGAAAAAGAAAACGTTGCCAACAGATTGCGTGTCACTTCAGGTGATTTCCATGTAATATAATTATCGTGTCTAACTTTGTTCCTCTATACCTTTCATCCAATTATCCTCAGTGGTCTTAAAGCTGTGTACCCTGTGTGTATGTCATGGCCCCATGTTACCCTTGTAATAATATGCATGAAAAAATTACTCGATTCTGATTGGCTGAGAGCAGTGCTTTCAAGTGTAACACCAGTGCAAAACGTGTAACACCAGTGCAAATTACACATCGTAATTCTCGATTATGATTGGCTGAAATACAATAGGAAATTTTCTAAGCCAATGATATCACGTAAAATGACGAGAATTTTGTGGGGAAACTTTAAAAAAGGTTTTCTCGAGTGAGAAAAAATGGCTTCAAGAAAGGTCTTCCGGCACTTCCTCCACGCGAAATTTTTCTTGTTTATATTATTAATAAGTAAAGCGGCTCATGCAATTTCAGCTTTTTGAAAAACTCACAAGTGCAAAATAATTCCAAATTGAACGAGAAAAACCGTATGATGACCTATACGTATACAAGTTGGTATTTTCATTGCTTCCTGTTAGTGAATTTTAATCTCTTTTTTTTTTTTTTTTAAGAATCCGATTTTAACATGTTTTGTAGTTTTTAGCAACCATTGTAAATTTACGACTTTAGGGATTATATTTGATTTTTATCTAAAAGGTACTTGACAATTTTATGGAAAGTCGCGCTGTATAATATTTTGTTATTATTATTATTAATACTATTATTACTATTATTGGCGCGTCTGTGGAATCATGTAACCGACGAATTCTTTTGATAGCGATCTTCAAAACAACCTCGTTCTCAGGGCAACGTCTCTCTCCGTCCCCACAAAGACCATGCGAACCAAAATTTGTTTACTGAGATTGTAAAAACGAAAATGGCAAAGTTCAACGTGTTTAAAGAAGAGCGTAGACAGTCAGAGTGACTGGTGACAATTTGAAGACTTAAGACTTCGGCAAAGTTTTTCTCTATATGGACTCCCCTTTTCCAGCAAGCAAATAATAACATATATATGTTTTTATAAAATGTGATTGACGAAAATTAAAGTGGAGCTGCGTGATTGAAGATTTTTTCGTAAGTTCTGTTTCAGTCATTCGAATCGAAACCTGGGTTGATGAGTTCGTTCTTTAGTTTATAAATGGTCACAATTTTTGAGAACGAAATGGTTCGAAACTGCTTCGAGCTTAAGAGAATTATTCTCACCAAGTGGTAATAAACGCTTCAATCGTTTTAGCTGTGATATACACTCTCCTTTCCTTGAAATACGCTGCCACGGTCTCCACTTCCATTTCCGTTATTTTTCCACGTTTATTTGTGTTTTTTTTTCGCGAAGAAATGACAGTATTTGCAGCAGCCACGACGCCAAAACCGCACGCCACAAAATATTCTTTGCAAATTTCTGTGCTGTTTAAGGGAATGATGCACTTCATGGTTTATCTTTTTGTTAAACGATGCCTTGAATTTTCATGGAAATGGTAAAAATAATAATACAAGTGGATAACTTACATATTATCATGAACAAACTCACCTGTGAACTCTGCTGAAAGTAATGCTGCTTAACTAACTTCCTCTCTGCTGTAGAAGCTTGTTTTATAGATTAGTTTCGCTGGAAACCGAAATTTGTCAGATATTTCCCTCTTTTCTGCTATTGGCGCGCAGTATCGGCCTGTCTATATTTACAGAACAAACTGCGGTCTACGATTGGTTTTTAAACCCGACCGTCTATTTCCTAACGTCGGAGAAATTTGAAAACAGCGTTTTCACTCTGAAAACGCATCAAATGTTTTCCGTCCACAACACGCCGGAGAAATTTGAAAACGGCTTTTTCACTCTGAAAACGCATCAAATGTTTTCCATCCACAATACGCCGGAGAAATTTGGAAACGCAACAATCACCGGTCATTTTGGATTTGTGTTTGAGGAAAACTAGGGCGGGGAAATCACATGATTATCGTGACGTCATCGTTTTCGAAGAGTTCCGTTTTCAACATGTTTTCTGTTAACGCTAAAACAAAAAGTCGGCGTTTTTAAATTCCTCAGGTTTGAAGAGCGTTTTCGAAAAGCTTGGTTTTCGCGACGTATTAGCGTGGACGGTAAGCTTAAATTTAGAAATATAGCCTGCGAACGGACTCCCGGCGAGGGCGAAAAAAAGAGTCGTCGCGCGAAGCAAGCCGACCAGCGCGAAAAAAAGGATTTTCCGCCCTCACTTGGAGCCTGTTCGCAGGCTATAGAAATAAAGCAGCGCTTATTATTCTGAATAATAAGTTTGTGAACAGCGAACTCAATCGTGAGTGGCCATTCAAACGGAAGCCATTGTATACAGACCGAATCTCCAAGTTCCCTAAAGGGGCCACCAAACCTCCAACATCCGAAGATAAGTGCTTAAGGTACACTTTTCACACTCTTTGGCTGAATTTTGGTATTTTCGGGGAAACTTTTTGGAATATTTCGTGCATTTGTGTGGTTAAACTGGCGAAGCTATACTCTCAACAAGGCTTTTTGTGGTCGAGAAAGTAAAATTGGCGATCTCCTGGTTGTCAATTTTTTTAGGTTGGCAGGTGTTACGCTGCTCAAGGTGAAACGTAAGTTTGTGATCGACCATTCATATAAACATATATAAAATCTTTGCTGTATTTTTTCGATAGTCGACCCTATGCGTCGTTGATACCTGGAATCTATTGCCTAAGGAAACGCGAAGTGTTACTAATGTTGACACCTTTAAAGGGAAAGTTAACAATTTATTGATGGGTGGGCGCAATAGACTTTTCCTCAATAGATGTAAATAGTATAGTGCAGTTCGTTTTAGCCTAGGCCCATTTTCATATTATTTTAGTTTTTAGCATCAAATGGTAATCTGTTTTTATATGAGGTCATTTGACGGACTTTGTTAGGGCCTTTTTTTATTTTGTATGTTTGTTTTTCACTTCATTTCTATTGTTACTACAGCCATTGAATTGCACTAAACAAATAAATAAATAAACAAATACATAAATGTGGTTTTGTGTCTTTGTCATACCGGTTAATCCTGTTTGAGCCATAACACATAAAGTTCCTGATTAAGAAATAAAATTTGGATTGTCTCTTTCAGCCATAATCAATTTTCAACATCGACTAAATTAAATCGAGAGGCTTTTCAGTTGACTGTTAACTGATTTTGGTTCATTGGACCATCAGTTGACTTGTTGAAACTTATTGAGGCCCACAAATGGTTTACGGGGTTAGTTTAGTTATCGCTCTCTTTAATATTTTTTCGATTTCCTAGTTGACGGACGAACCCATTATGACCTTGACATTCTGACGGTAAACATCCTATTTCTGTTTTTAGGCTCGATTTCCGCCGGTCTCTCGAGCGCAGTCTACTCGCACAGGCTTTTTTCCTGATCAGCGGCTTGTAATCGATCATGGTCTCTTGAATCGAGCCCATTCCGCTTTAAGTGGTATCATTTCGGAGTCAAATAAAGCTCGAGCCACGCAGAAATAGGACAACAAATCTTTGCAATAGCCGCTCTTAAGACCCCTTTAAAAAAACATGTAACGTTCTTGTTTATATTTTTCATTTACAGCTTAAAACTAAACTTTTTCATAAAAGTTATCAGTCACAGGGACTTTTTTTACTTCCAGTAGTTGGACCAACATTTGCAGTCAACAAAAGAGATTGATTGCAATTGTTTGTTTTCTTATAAACAGACCAGCTTGCAAAGCTAGCTTATCGAGCCCTTATTTGGCGCAAAAAATCCTGACAAGAAAACTTCTTGAATGTTTTTCTACCGAAACAAAAATATTCTTTTAGCTTTCCGTTTCGTAGCTTCTCAAAAGTTTTAATCTCATGTCACACCTTAGGACTGAGCTCTACTCGATAGCACTTCCGGGTGGAGGCTGTCTCTTGTCTCTAAAGGTGAGAAGGTGGCAAACTTTAAACAACTATAATCAAGGTTACTAGACTGTCCTCGCCACCTTTTTTCACCATATATGGACAACTTGACCGCTTGTCAGTGATACGTACAATAATTTGTCAATTAACATGGGATCTTACAAGATGGTCGTAGGACGGGGCTTTACCATACGGACGGGGAATTGAAATACAACAGAAAATTATGTGACCTTGACAGAAAGTGACAACGACTAGCAGGTACTGTGCAAATGTCAACAGACTAAGTTCTTTACGACAATAAAAAAAATAAAGAAAAACATGCCTGGAAATTTAAGACCATGTCATCACCAAGTGTTACTAAAGCAATTTGCGCCTTTCTAACAATAATTTGTAAATCAAATGAATTAAAATGAATAAGGTTTACGATAAATTAATATTTGTGGAACTACCAGTATTGGAGATTTCACTCAATGACTGCTCCTTGCGAAGCTCTTCAAGTGGAAATTTTCACCTAACAACGATTTGAAAATGAGAAAGGTTTGTGAGAAATGAGTGTCATGGTATTGGCAGCTTTTTGACATGGACACCATTAAACCTGCGACGCGTTCGTGTTGTCAATCATTGACGGCTGATCTTTGCAAATTTATTTCAAGTGGACATTTTCCTCTGAGCCTTTTTTAATATTCACCCAAAAAAAAGGCCAGAGAATTTTGCCTAAAGAGTCGGTTTTGTACACGATATCTCACATCTTAGGTAAAGCTGAGATGCATTTTAAACGGAAGTTTACTTTCGCTAATGTAATATTTACAGGTAAGGTGATTATATTTATTCTGTTCTTTGTTCGCGCTAATAAGTTTTTATAGTAATAAACCAAAGGATAGCTTGTTTTTAGTTTTTAAGCTGTTTTGCTCCATCGTATAATTTTATTCCGCGAAAGCGGGGACTTGCTTTTGGTGAAAGGAATATCTCACCATTATTTTCTCACGACATCCTCTAAGTATTCCTTCCAATTTTGGTCTAGTAAATATCTCATTTGTTTGCGGGAACGTACGTAAAACGTTTCCTAAATACCACACATCCGCTTACTTATCTTTAATTTAATATTCCCTAATTATGTCTTTAAACAAATTAAACCTCTCGTATTGTAATATCCCATACAGGCAGCCTCATAAACAGCAGGAATTTATTTAAGTCGACAGTAGCAGTTTTGCACGTTGTCGTCATGTGACTCAATTACCAGAATCCCTTTCATTTTTTCATTATTTAAATTTTGAAGCCCCAGTGGGGTTTAAGTAACAATTGCCCTAATTAGCATAAGAAACAGAAAAAGTGAGGGATATTTTTAATTGTAGTCAAATGACGCCATCATGCATATGCAAATCGTCCACTAGATCTCTACGGTAAATGGTGAAACGTCGGCACACACTTGAGAATATGTCGTAGGAACGTGAGGGATGGGGCACGTGCCCCTTCGTGTGTACACATAAGACGCGTGTTGCAGGGACAGTATGCACTCCTGGTGCACTCGAAGCGTATATTGGTTTGTAACGCGGACAGTTTACGAGAGCAGTGCACACGATGCCACATTGAAAATTGAAGTCATTTTGTCCCTGCTTCATGGCGCACGAATTCAAACTAGCTGAATTTTATGCAACACGTTACGGAGATAAAAATTTGTCCCCGTAAGAGAGCCTTTTCACACAAAGAAAAAAGCTTGCAAATGGTTAAGGCCGTGGACTTTGTTGCGCAGCTTTCTTACGCTGGCTTTGAAACGCTCGGCTGAAAAAACAGTCATCAAAATATCGTTTTATTTTACTCTCTTCCTTCTTTTTTCAGTGTTGCTGTTGAGCTTAAAAAAGGACGTTGTACGGGCTAGTAAGTTACATTTGACAACATTGAGGTATAACCTTGTATTGTATATATAATGTATTAGCATCGGCGAGTCGCTCCCTGCTTGATGAATAGAGGCACAGGTAAGGTGCGTCAAGAGTACAGCTCCCCCCCCGGGGGGAGGTACTCCCTTTTGGGGCTATATAGGTATGTACAACCCCAAAGGGGATGGTCATAAATAGGGAATCCTTTGGCTATTTTTGTCCTAAATAGGGTATGGTTTTTGCAGTCTAGTCTTCAATTCGGTACGATTTTAGAAGAAGCTACTTTTTCACCATTATCGATAAGACCATTAACAATGCATCTTGGCTGGGTGACTAATTATAACACAGGTCTTAAATAGGGCGTCAAATTTTTGGTCTGGTCTTAAATAGGGTAGGGAAATGGCAGAGTTTGGTCTTTAAAAATAGGTAAGGGTTCTGGGGAAGCGGGACGTAGATCCCCAATCGATTTTTCTGGGAGTACCGTCAGGGGTATAGCACATGGTGATATGTGAGTGGTTTTTGAAAAACAATCCAGAATGCTGTGAGAATAAAGTGCTTATATATCTGAACTTGAATACAATGTTATGTTTAGAGCTTACGTGAATTCAAGCACGGAGTTAAGTAAAAACGAGTAAGACTCCTAGTTTGGGAGCGACGCAAGTTCACAGCATACTGGTTGGCGAATGTAAATATTGTTTTCTTCTTCTTTAATTTTTCTGATCAGTTAAGTGAAAAACAACTGAAACTTGAGAGAAAGACGATCCTCAACAACAAGCTATTACTTGTGTAAGAAGCAATTCGTTGAAACTAATTTCTGAGCAGTCGACCTTAGCAGTCCGTACTGCAAGAGAAGGCGGACAGCTAAGGGAACCAATCAGTTTGCCAGTATTATAAACTGAAGAAGTAACACGTTTCGTAGTTTTCCAGGCCGCCGACCTCCAGATTGGACTTAGTTTTAACGAGTAAGTCAAACTGCCAAAAAAAAAATCTAGAAAATGGTAGCGGGGGACTTGGAAATAGGCCATTTTACAGTTGTGTGCTGGCCTATGAATTCAAGCTAGGCTGGAGGTGACCTTGCTTTAATACAGGCCTCTCTGTTTTTCTCAGTTAATGCCAACTAGTAAGCATAAGAACAACTTGATTTACACAACAAAAGCAGTGGGGTCTTTATCAAAACAAGGTAACCTGCAGCCTCGCTGCCATTCAAAGGCCAGGTTACTGTAAAATGGTCTATTGAATAAGCCTTTCTTTTAAAAGTTACAAATCTTTTTTTTTCTTTTTTTTTTTTTTTTTTTGGCAAACAGCTGAACAAGATCAGGAATTTTGGACTTACGACAGACAGGAAGGAGCTAACGGTAAATACATTATAGCATTATTAATGTTTAAAAAGCGTCATACCACTTAAGGATTTCAATGCTCCAAATTAGTGAAAAGTTTGGAATGTTTAAAGACAGGACTCCATAGAAAAATCAAACTCACCACACCTTGAACTTGAAATGAGTAAATTCTAATTTTTTTACCGGGGTAATTGCCTCAACCGGTTCTCCCGTTACTAGCTACTGCGCTAAAGAGTCGCGGAAATCTAAATAAAATTAAAGCTTGCTCATGTTTGGCTAATTTTGCAATAAACATAAGCAACACAATAAAATGAACCAAGAAGGCAAAGCTAATACAAGTACGAGAAGAAATGCATGACGGGTGAAGGCTTTGGTTTGTATCTAAATTCAAGAGAGAATTATCTCGCTAATCGGTAATTTTTTTTTCTTCTCAAGGCCCCGACGAGTGGGAAACCCTAAACGTCGGCTGGTCTTGTAATGGACGTAAACAATCACCAATTAACATTATGACTGATCAGGTCAGGCAGAAAGATCCTACCAATCCACCTAACCTGAGGCTCACTGTGGCGGGGAATAAACCAATCACAGGTGAGCTTAAAAACACTGGATACGCGCCAAAGTTTTACCTTGGAGAGGGGTCCACAGTCAAACTGGCCGGCGGTCTCCTGCAAGAGAGGTACCTCCTCAACGAATTTCTTTTTCACTTTGGCTGCAACGACACCGCTGGATCTGAACATACAATTGATGGAAACACGTATCCAATTGAGGTAAAACAAGTGATCATTCTTTTTGCTAAATTTTGTTGACTTGACAACGTCATTACCTACCTCCTAATACACATAGATTCTTTTTGAAAATACGAAAATTGTGGTCGATCAGACGACACCAAACGGAGAAAAAAGCTCGGGGGGGGGGGGACTCCCATATCAAAAAGGACAGGGGTGTTCGCCGTACTTTTTAGGGGTCAAAAAGGCGGTTTGATACCTCTTAGAGTGTTCACCCTTGAAAGGTTTACAGGGGGGGCTTTTGTGATACCTTTTTGGGTATTGAGCCGAAAAAATATGACAGGAGAAAATTTGTTGTTTTAGAATTGGTACCTCTTAGGGGTGAAAAACATTTCAAGCCCGCCCACAAAATAGGACCTTAATACCTCTTAGGGGTTCTTTTCAAAACCTCCGACTAGCACCCGTGCCCCCGTCCTTTTATATGGGAGTCGCCCCCCCCGGAAAAAAAGGGTGGAAGACGTTATTGAAAGACCCAGTAAACCACTATCCATTGCTATTTGTCTTTTTAGTTGCACATGGTGTTTTGGGACAACACAAATTATGGATCGTTCGAATTAGCAGCTCAAGGAGAGGACGGCTTAGCTGTTGTCGCTGTTTTGTACGAGGTAAACTGGCACGCTTTGGTATGCTGCTATTCTTAAACAGCACAAAGCAAAGCTAAGTAGCTATAATATCATATCATGGAAAATCATGTCTTCTACATTTTTAAATTTCCCTTAATTTTCCTTTTTTTTTATCTGCCAGCTTTTCAAAACTGCGGTTTTGAATTTCTGCGAAGGGGAACCATTCTGATGGAAAGGGAGGGGGGGGGAAATAAAGAGCAAAGAGTTATTATAGCAGAAATTGCTGATAAGCATTGGTTAAAACCAGCAGGAACATTAAGGGCCGTCGACATGGCTTAGCAGACAAGTGCCTCTTCCTCTTTTGGCCCTCGGGAGTCTAAAAACCACTCTGTATTTATTTTTTGTTTGTCTATTTGTTCTCTCGTTTGGTTGGTTGTTTGTTTGTAGCTTCCAATGGCAAAAAGCAGCTCAACTCCAGCAAACGTTGCACTAGAAAAGATTGCACAACTCCTGAACAGCATTGTCGATGAAAGTAAGTTTGCCCAGCATGTTTTTTGTATATGGCCATACATGATGTAGTGTTCAATCAGGTTCGATGGAATCTAGTAAACATTTGTGCATTCAAAGACTGATATTAAAGATATGGAGGTTGCTGTGAATACTATGTGTGTCCGGAAAAGTTACATTTTAGGCTGCACCTCTTTGCCCGCCATATAGACAATAACACTCTCGAACTCGCCGCTGTAGATTTCAAATGGCTTTTGATCTCAGTGGTGTTTTCTTTGGGGTGGGGGACAGGGAAGCAGAAAGTCAACTTCGTCAGCAGCTAGACGGTGTATACTTTGAAAATCTTTGCAGTACGACTGTCAGTTAACACTGAAAAATACTGAAATTCTCGATTAAATTTAAACGTGTGCACTTTTGCGGTTCCTTTTGAGTACGTGCGATTTTCCTGCTTTTGTCAACCAAACTTAAATCCTTTATGCAGGAAAAATCTGCATATAAGAACCTAGGTTTTTTCAAGTTAGCCTCCATAGGTTCTTATATAAATGGTACTTACCTAGGTTCTTAATCAGAGTCTAATCAGGTTCTTCATTTTTGTTCAAAAAAACAACTTGTACTCATGGGCCGGTGACCTTTATATTGAAGTACACAGTACAGTATTATGGTCTTATGACACTGCCAGTGTTCTGGCTAGTTTTTGTTACCTTTTTTGTGTCGTATGTGATGTGCTGTTTTATATCTGAAAAAACTCTTTATTTTGAAAATACGAACCTGTATTCAGATTTTACTAGAATGGTTCTTATGTGAAGGGTGCTTAACTGGAAACTAACAGGTTCTTAAATTTTAGGATCTTATAAGCAGGTTTTTACTGTAGTTCATTCACTACCTTAACACTGTGCATCACACTTTCTGATACCAGACAGCAGTCACGTGGTTACTCAAAGCGCAGCGATTCACATCGAGGACTTAGCGCCACTGCTCGTTTCCCCGGATATTACCGACAGGTTTTACAAATACAAAGGATCTCTCACAACTCCCGGATGTTATGAATCTGTCACGTGGTTTGTCATGAACAACCACCCGCAAATAACCGAGAAAGAGGTAAGTAATTATTATTTAACTGTGCCACGGCAATCTATGTCTAATGTTGGCTTTGGACTGTTATGCTAGCATTGTTTTCGAGCTTTTTATTGAGACAAAAAGCATTTTAACTGTCACATGTGTAAAGCTGGTACAGTCGAACCTGTATATAACGGCCCCGTATTAAGCGGCCACCCTCTATTAAGCGGCCAGTTTTCAAGTCCCGAATTTTTGCTGATACAAACGCTGTATTTGTTACCTGTATTAGGCGGCCACCTCTATTAAGCGGCCGCGGCCATCCTGTAGCAGTCCTGTGGTTGTCTTTCTTTGTTATTTTCACCTGTATTAAGTGGCCCCTCTTAACGTGGCAACTATGAAAATGAACGTAACGACTATGAAATGACTGAATGAGATATTTTGTTATGAACTGCCATAGAAATACAATACAGTACAGTATACCGTAGACGAGTATAGGGGACAAATCATTGTACAGTACCTTTACACAATGTTACGTATATTATACCGTTTAGTTACAAGGTGGCACTGAACTTTGTTTAAAGTATTGTTCCCTTGCATTAAGTGTTTTTGTATGATACGACATTAAAACTGACATTAGACCGCGCCCAATGAGTATTTTTTAGTGATCCTGTATTAAGCGGCCAGTTCCTCAAGCCGTTATATACAGGTTCGACTGTACTTAAGTTATGTTTTCATCTGTTGCTAAAATTCTGGTCTGCTTCAAAGACATGAAAAACTAACGAAGTATCGTTTTTTTTTTCTTATCTTGTAACCAGCTTCTGGCGTTCCGAAATCTGAAGAGCAGCAGAGCGCATGTGCAAGGGAAGAACGCTGGGCGCATGTGCAATAACTTTCGCAACACCATGCCGCTGAACGGTCGACAAATTCACAGCAACATCGTCCTGGAGTGAACAGAAACAACTGCAATGGGTTACATTACCAAGGTTAGTATGGAGTTTAAGAAAACCACGACGGCAACGTCGCTAAACAAAAGATTTCATGAGCAGGACAATGGCTGCGCACGTGCATTATAATTCTTGATACATTTCTTTGCCGTCCTCTGCAAAACAACAACGTGAAATGACCAAATTCTGCGTTGTCTGGAGAACGTTAGCCACGACGGCTAATTTTTTAAATTCCTATTTCAAATTTATCGCTGTGTTCCCAAACTCAGTTTTGTGATAGTTTTGACAGTGATAAACAAAGTAAATGACTTTAGCGTACCGCGAGATTCGTAGGTAAAATATAAATTCATTTTTTTAATCGACGTTGTCCTCGCTGTCGCCGTCGTCGCTACTAAAACTCCCTAGTGTGTGAAAAATCACGTGACTAAGAAACGAGATAAATAAGTTAGTGGCGATGAGCTCCACTGTCGGTTTCACTGATCCAATGCTCTGGAGACAGCTTTGACTGATAAATTTGGCAAGAAACGTCTTAGAAAGTGGAAAATGAATTCGTGTAAAATAGAAAATCGAAATTGTCTGCATCCTATGGTAAGGGTACTCCCTATAACGGCCTGTACGGGGAGGCTCCACCCAAAAATGGTACTTTTTTCAGTTTTCAAGTATATGAAAGGGTAAGGATTTCACAAGTTGAGATGTATGAGAGGGTATGGAAATGTATCATTTAGATAAAACGTGAAGGGAACTGAATAAATGAAACTTGTTTTTTGGTGTACATTAACCTCATTTCAAGGGTTAGAAAAGAGATGCAGTGTTCTTAAGTAAGTATGTGAAAGGGGTTCCTTTTCTCATTACTGTAAAAGGTATACGAAAGGGTGCATTTTCTGTCAAAATGGTATACAAAGGGTAAGGGGTTGGACCTCGGGGCGGGGCCTCCCCGTACAAAACTTTCTATTTCCACCCCCCCCCCCCCACCCCACCCCACCCACGTACGCGATTACTGCAGTTGCGAATGTGAGAGCATGGTCGATGTATGGTCCTTATCCCAACAATGTTTCTGTTCTTCTAGATTGTTTGAGTCTCATACCGGACAAAGAAAGCCGTAATTGAAGTTCTGAAGCACACAAATAAGTTAAACACAGTAGGCCTAAGCCAATGTACATGTAATTGTTCACAGACACTACGTTATTCTACATTTTGAAAATATCACCTAAATGTATATCAGTGAAGTAACAAACGACAAAATGTATCACAGTTTTATATTAGGGAGTCGCCTGGAATCATTCATCATAAATAAAGGACTGACGCTCATTGTCTTTTTGTTGCTGTGGTAGTGGAAGTGTTTTGTTGCGCGCGGGACTGGGTCAAAGTAACAGAAATCATATTGACTACAGTAACCTACCGTTTATAAGCCCGGGACTTATACAATTTGGTAAGGTTTTTTTTTTAAATGGGCATATAAAGGGAGGGACTTATATCCAGGGGGGCGTATAAGCGGAATACGGTATAGCAGTATTGATCAAAATACGTTTTTCATTTACTGGTTTTCAATTAAGCTTTAAAACATCATATTGGTCACATTTCCGTGTTTATGGACCTTAACTGCAGCTCGATCCATAAGTACGGAAAAAAAATTAGCAGTCTTGTCTTCAGTGGCTCACAGGCATTTTGAGCTGCTATATTCAAGCCACTGGATTTTATTACCCAATCAATTATTGTTATCATCATCTGCAGTATATTTATTTTTCGTTTAAACCATGTTATTTGGACGAGCTTGATTCTTCCATTGTCCAGTTCGACAGCCTCGACTCCAAACTGCCGCAATCTTGACGAGTTGGCAAGCCCTCGAGGATCCATTGATGAAACAAGGTTCTGATTTTCTTTATTGTTCTCCAGAAGATTCCTGATGGCGAAGATGGCCCACTGGCAAATATCTAAAGTATTTTAGGTCAAGGTCGATGACAACGAATTTTAATAACAATCCTTTCAAAACCCACATGAACCGATGGTAATTAGTTAAAAAACACAGCTTGGCAACCCATGGGCTGCTGAATGGGTCCCATTTCTGATTGGTTGAAAGCCTGTTGATTGGCTCACACTCTTGTGCACAGTTGCACTACGTCAGCAAACGGCGCGAAAACAACGAGGGTCGGGTTTGATGATAAGGTGGTGAAATGAGTAGGGAGTGAAATATTTCTCTCAGATGGTCCGCAGAAAAAAAAAATTATTTGAGCATGAAATTTATTGTTCCCCTTTAGGTTGTGCATGATTTTTTGGGGGGTGGGCAATAGCTTGTGCAATACTTCTCTCAAGCAGGAGCCTGTCTCAAGGTAAAACACAAGGCCTGTATAGTAAAAGGGACGTGCTCGTTTTTCCCTATGGTCCGATCTTGCACGATTCTTTTTTGCTGTCCGGGCCTTTCATTTTAATTTCCCAATCCCTCCCCCCACCCCACCCCCTCCACCGTCAAGAAACAATGGTCCGTCCTTTAATCAAAAACATGAGTTGTCTCCGAGAAAATTCAATAACAAGCGAACAAAGACTTGATTAGAAACTTTGCAACTCGAACATCTGTTAAGAAATATTTTGTTCACGCACCTTAAAAACAGAATGTTTTCTCGGTCTTTATTCATGAAAAACACTTTAGGAATTTGCTTTCTCTCGGTGGTTATTGTATGCTTATGTGTTCGCGGTAAAAATGATTACGATTGTAAAGAAGCTCACGAACAGCGGGGATTTTGCCTCTTGAAACACAAGTACAAGGAAATTCAGGCCGACAGTTTGAGTCAGTGTTATATGAACTGCACCAGAGAGATTTCTCGTCGCAGCGTCAACTTTTTTTCTGGCGCAACAAAAAAAGTGTGAAATGAACACGGCCACCCGAGTGACTCGACCTGAAGACTACACAAGCTGCGCGAATTCCACTCACATGGACAATGTTGTGAGAGGTATAACACTTCTATATAGATATAACTGAACCTTTCGAAAGAGTAAACACACCCTCGAAGTCCCCATACAGCCAGGGTGACAACACACCAAGTTCTTATCACTATCGTTACATAGAGTATATGGGAATTTATACGGAGAATTGAGATTTCGATATTGCAATAAAAAGGTTTTTAAAATGATATTTTGCAGAGCTAAAAAACGCTGCGAAAAATAATTACATAACAAGCGAAACACTCAGATTACTAAACGGTCCTAAACTATTTCGTTTCACAACAAGAGAAAAACATTTGCCACTTCTCTTTTATAAGTCTTACTTATATTGCTCGTTGTTTGCAAGTTTTCGGGGCAGATAGAAATGTTTAGGCTGTCCACGTGACTCACTTGCAATTGGAGAGCCCAAACAACATAACCGATTTCAGTTGAAATTTGCGTCACAGGGCTGGCTAACTCTAGAACCCCCTGGGATTACTCAAAAACGACAGTGATCTGAAAATACCTTGGAATGGATTACTTGAAAATAACGTACCAGGCAAATAGAAACTTCAACATCCCCGCCAGGCATTTGAAATTTTGATTCACTTACCCAAAATCACCCAAGCGTCTAACTAGCGTCTGGTTGGCAGAAAGAGTTTTCAAGCGAGTCGCCCGTCTACATCAGTCCCCTCCGCTATCAAGCAAGTGAAACATTACTTACGGTTGAATTTCCAACCAGTTTTTTGATATGTCAGCATTCGAATTTCCTTCAAACTGTCTCTGTGATGCATTCTATATCAGCCTACGAAAAGATCAGAATCCGTTAAGGTGTTTCACTAGACAGCTCTGAAACAACAAATATTCGATTTTTACTGTCGAATTAATAAACACTCTTTTTTAAATAAGAATATTGTTTCTTTCTTTTTCCGGCCCAGGCTAAATGTTCTTATCTTTCTGCCGATTGTAAGCCGAAAATATTCGTATGAATATTCTTAGATTATAACATATGGCATTTCCGTTTTAAAATGCATTGGGATATCAAGTACAAGTGCTTGATTTCTGGATGGTGTTAAAGTAATTTTAGAGCCAGATTGCAGGCATTTGAGCCTATACGCTTATAACTTATTGCCGAAATGTTCTTAGCATGCAACATACGGTCAGTGCTGTTTTTGTTGTTTCTTGGCTAGTTTTGCCGTTTAGAGAAAAGAAGAATTTTAAACGGTTTAGTTAAAAACATATAATAACATTTTGCACGCAAAATCATATTCTTTTCAAAATCTCAACCTCGGGTTCCTGATTCGTGAAATAGTCTTAAAATTTTTCAAATTTCAGCGTCGATGTTATTAAAAAACTATTCTTGTACAAAAAAGAGTGGAAACTTTTAATTTTTTACTTGATGGAAAAGTAATCAAAATTAATCAAATTAGTGTTTTGGCCAAGTTTCAGAATGAACTCTTGAACAGAAGTGAACTAACCGTCGATTGAGGAACATAAATAACGAAAACAACAAACGAAATGGCTGAATAATTTATTTACGCTTGAGGCCCCACACAGGCAAGCTCGAATAACTAGCTGAAGATTTTTTTAAAAAACAGTGACTTGAAAAAGCATCCTGAATGTTTCGTTGGAAAACAGAAGCCGGCAATGCATCATTCAATTTTTCGTTTCGCAGCTTCTCAAAAGTTTTAATCTTATGGCCACAGATAACCCTTTCGAGTAGAGACTTGCGTCTCTTGACTTTGAATGTAACTAGGAAGCGAGTCGAGTCAGCCATAACCACGGTTACCGTAGTGTCCTCGCCATCTGTCCAAATTTGGGCAGGTTTTTGGTCATGTGGGCACTTCTGACTTGTGATACGTACAATAGTTTGTCAATTACACAATGGATCTTACAAGATGGTGGTAAGACGGGGTCTTTACCATACGGGCGGGGACCATTTGAAATGGAGTGGGGATTTTGTGACCGGCTTGGCAGAATGTGGCAGTGACTTGCAGGTACTGTGCAAATGTCAACAAATTAGGTTCTTTGTGGTAATAAAAAAAAATTAAAAAGTAAAAAATTAAGACCCAGTCATCACAAGTTCAGTGTTAACTAACGCAATTTTGCGCCTTTCTAACAGTAATCCGAGTGTGAAAAATTTTCGCGAGAAATTGGCATTCTTTTGACGTGGGTACCAATCAACCCGCAGACCATTCATGTTGTCAATCATTGAGGGTCTTTCCAAAGTTATTCAAGTGGAAATTTTCATCTGAGAGTTTTTTTTTTAACCCAAAAATAAGGCTAGAGATCTCTGCCTCAAGGTTTTGTTTACGATATCGTACATCTTAAGCAAAGTTGGCATGCGCCTTAAACGGATGTTTACCTTCTCTATTGTCATATTTACAGGTAAGGCGGTAAAATTTACATGTGATTTATTCGCAGATCAATTGTTCTTTTGTTCAGTTTGTTCGCGATCGTACATGTTTATGGAAACAAAACAAAGGTATATCCGAGCTGTTTTTATTTTTGAACTGTTTTGCTCCATCGAATTAATTTTATTGAAAATGAGGCCTTGTTAATTATCATTTAAATACCTCACTATTATTTTCTGACTACAGCCCTGTATCCCTTCCAATTTGCGTTCAAAAATATCCCGTTCATTGAGCAAAATGCCATGTAACCTTGATCCTACGTACCCTGTATTCCTATTTTTGTCTTTTATGAGTATTCCATATTTCTACACCCCCTACAGAGAGTCTCATACGCATGTTGTTTTGTCTGAAAGATACTGAAAAGAGGCTGTAGAAATTCAAGTTATAATTACGTCTCAACGGTACACACTGTGTTAAAGCGCATCCAATGTTTTCTGTGCGCACTATGCCGGAGGAATTTAAAAACGCAACATTACCGGTCATTTTGGATTTGTGTTTTGGGAAAACTTGGTCAGGGAAATCACATGATTAGCGTACCGCCATCGTTTCTGAAAAGCTCCGTTTTCAAAATGTTTTCCATCCACACTTAAACGAAAAGCCAGCGTTTTCAAATTTCTCCGGTTTGAAGAGCGTTTTCGAAAAGCTCTGTTTTCGTGACGGATTAGTGTGGACGGTAGGCCTAACCGCAGAAATAAAGCTGCGTTTTCAAATATCTCTGGCGTAGTGAGGACACTGCCCAAACCTTCCTTAAGATTACGGGGAAATGTATGTGTTATGTGTTCCGTTTCTCTTTAAACGTATTTCTGCGTACATAACTCATGCATCAGGGAATTACCAGCATTACTGCTGCTTGATGAAGTAAACAACAAGTGACGAGTATTTGAGTTTCTCATCGTTGTCTGTCGTTATCTAAAGCGATGGTTTCTCGCCAGGATATCTCTGAGTGTTAAAGTGTAAACGTAGAGGGTTGCTGGAAATCACACTCAAGAAACTCAAACCCATCTGCAAAGCCGTATTTTTCTTCCGCTGCGCGTTGGCATTGCAACGCAGCTGAAGAACCCTGCGAGATAACGATTCCCTACTTGTGCTGACTACACTAACACGAGACATTTAATGTGAATACAGTGGTACCCCGCCTTACGGCGACTTTGTTTATACGGCCACCTCGTTATTACAGTCACCTTCTTCTGGTCTGAACAAAAAACGATATACATACGCATCAGATGACTGACTGACGCTTCCCTAATAAACTACAGAAGAACCCCGTTAATCTGGCCACTAACGGGGCACAAAAGATGGCCATATTAACAGGGTGGCCTTGTGAAAGGGATTTTTTAAGTAAGAAAATGACTGACTGATTTTGTTAAGACCAGAATAAAGTGGCCGTAATAACGAGGTGGCCGTATAAACGGGGTGGCCGGAAGGCGGGGTTCTATTGCAGTCCATAAACGTCCCATGACACCCCGCGAGCTCTCGACCTTGCCGTCAGAATAACAATTTCTGATTAAGTCATCCCTTGATCGCCAGAAATTACATTTTCTGCTCGGTGAGAGACAAGAGGAGTCCTCTGCTCGCAACCGCCCGATTTCCTACCGTCCTTGCGTGAACTACCTCAGCATGTCGCATGTGTCATGCTTCGTCTCCGAAACGTTTGCATGCAAATAAATTGGCTTCATTAAAGAACCCGCTGTCCACTCCGTGCTTCTCAAACTGCAAGCTAGCTACAGATAAACAAACTGTTTTGGAATAATCGTAAACTATCAATCCTCACATCATGCTCCTTTGACAATGAATGGCGTGGTAAGGCGAATGTACAGCCATAGATTTTGCAGCTGTGTAAACATCTAAAGACCAAAGATTATCAGTTATGAATTTGATGTGTACGTGACAAACCCATTTTAGTGCACTGTTGCCAATTGTAACTTAGCCAATCAGGGCCGCAGATATTGTCGGCAGTCTCGCAAACGGACAGCGTTTTGAATCCTTTCTGTCAAGCGTGAGTTTTAAACCGGTAAAAACTTGTCAAAAACCAGTATTGATAATTTATTTCTCCCTGGTTGTGGACGGCGCCTTATCAAACGATTGAGCAGTTGCGAGCTAAACTTACCTCTCGTCTCTCACCGAACAGAAAGAGAAGAGATACTCTGTCTCGCAGGGTACGGCTGAAGAAACAGTCATCGAGAATGTTGTTTTATTTTACTCGCTTATTTCTTTCAGTTCTGTGGCTCAGCTTAAAAACTGGAGTTGTGCAGACCAGTAAGTTACATATGACAATCTAAAGGCATTACTTTATTATGTGAAAGGAATCTATATAATATCGTTCCAAGGGAATACCGTTAAGACACAAAGGAGATGTATGGTGTGCACGCGTAGACGCGCAAGTTAGGCGCGTCGAAGGGCTGTAAGGGCGATGATATGTAAGTAATTTTTGAAAAGCGATTCAAAATGGTTGAAGATAAGGTGCGGCATACTTGCACATGACTTTTGTAGAAAATTATGCTTACAGCTTTCCTGAATTCGAGCATAGTGAGGTAACCAAAAATGCGCAAAACTGGCTCTACGCCTTGGGGGGGAAGCACAGTCACGCCATACTGGCTCGCGAATCTAAAAACAAAGGTTTTAGGTATGTATCATTTTTCTGGTTACTTTCGTGGAAATTCTTAACTCAATCTTGGAGAAAAAATTTATGTTCAAGAGCAAACAACTGCGTTAGTGCGATCAGTTTTTCAGCAATTCGCGGAAAATTATTTCGGAATGGTCTGACGTAGCGGTCCATATTACATGGATCAGACTACACAGGGAAAAAATTGGTATTATCTTTTTCATCACAGACCAGTTTGCCAGTAAAATAAATTGATGAAACTGGTTCTCTTCCAACCTTTAAATCGGACTTGAATTAGTCTAAACAAAATCGACCAAAATCTAGAGAGCGTTAGTGGGAGACTAGGATAGGATACTTAATAAACTCTTTTTAAAAAATTGACAAATCCTCTTTGTATACAGCTGAGCTTGGTGGAACACCTTGGACCTACGACAGACAGATCCCAGGAGCTAAAGGTAACTACATTATAGCTTTATCAATATTTAAATAGTTCCAATATCATCTCCTACCAGAGTTTCAGCGCTCCAAATAAGTGGAAAGCTAAACGACACAGGAACGAAGTTTCGGTTGCAAAGTTCCGAAACATCTTGTGGTTGTTCTTCGTGAAAAAGAAAGTACCGTTAAATTTTCACAAAAATTCTAGCGTAAAATATTGATGACCATATCGTGGCCATTCTCACTCCACTTTGATATCACATCAAAGCTTTCACAACCGACTGGACAAAAAAGCCTTCAACTTTTCTATAACCGTTAAAAGCAAATATGATTGATTTTACAAGAAAACATTATGTAAAAGTTTCTTTTAGAAAACAGTCCCAAGAAAATTTGTGCGCTGATTGTTTAAAACATATATATATATAACACAGAACTAGCACGAGCTGTCGACATAATGATGACGCGAGCCAAGAGAATTTACATCTTGATAATCAAAGTTAACAAGCTGTTTTCCTTTTTTCGTCGCGGTGTTTTCTAAAAGAAATAGAAACATGTTCTCCGTGTTTCTATCGAGTTATAGAAACACTCGTGAAAGTTTGGGAGAACTCGAAAAAGCTGTGGAAACACTGCCTACGGCTCGTGTCCCCACAGAGTTTCTCGTTCTCCCAAACTCCCGCTCGTGTTTCTATAACTCGATAGAAACACGGTACATGTTTCCTATTTCTTAAATCGGCTTGATTCGATAATTTTGAGTTGGTGACATTTAGTTGAAAAACTCGGTTGGATACGGAAGTCAATAAAGTGCTTTGTAAGTAAAAGCTTTAACAAAGATATTTTTGATATTATACTTAAATGATGTAAACACAATGACCCAAGAGGAGTGCGAAGACTTTTCAAGCTTGCTTTAGGACTTACATCTAAATATAAATTATCTTGCTAGCCGTAAATGCATTTTTTCTTTTCTCAAGGCCCGGACGAGTGGGAAACCTTAAATGGTAATTGGTCCTGCAACGGCCGCAAACAATCACCAATTAACATTATAACTGATCAGGTTATGCAGAAAGATCCTACCAACCCGCCTAACCTGAGGCTCACTGTGGCGGGAAATAAACCAATCACAGGTGAGTTTAGAAACAACGGATACGCGCCAACTTTTTTCCTTGGAGAGGAGCTGACAGTCAAGCTGGCCGGCGGTCTACTGCAAGAGAACTACTTTCTGAAGCAATTTCATTTTCACTTTGGCTGTAATGACACTGTTGGATCTGAACATACAATTGACGGGAACACGTATCCAATTGAGGTAAGCTCTAATGTATTCCTATAGTTTCCAATCTCGTGAAGGAAATACATTACAAAGGCGCAAGCTAACATGGAAACACGTGTCTCTGCAACGCAATTATTAAGATCAGTACACAATTGGCTAAGTGACCACGTGATGAAATTCGTAACTTGCGCTGTTGGTTACCATAATAATAAATTGCAACAAAGATTTGACACGATCAAGCTGGAGTAGTAAAATCTGTTTTTTTCCAACAAAATCACTTCTTTTGTATTCTTTTAGTTATGTAATTTGTAGATAAATACTACCTGTGATATAAATAAACACAAGAAAATTTTCAAAGGCTAACACAATAACACAAGTCCGCGAATACAATTTGCAGTCTCTGAAAATATTCCAGTGGTGATTTAATCCAAATTGCACGAGAATAATCACGTAATTTAATTTGAATAGGCCGTTTAAAAAGACCGTACTTAGGTAGGCTGCAGTGCCCTTGACCTTCCAAATACTTGCCCAAAACTTTCCGAAAATACTGTATTCCCGAAACTTCCCTTAACGTTGAAAAATCTTCGGCGATCTCCGGTTGATTCCCAGAACTCTACAGTACTCTTCGGCTGATATACTTAACTCTTTAAAAATCTTCGGAAGGGTTCGGGTGATAGTCGGAGGTATTTGAAAATGATCGGGTGATCATCGTAAATCTTTGAAAGGGCTTGGGTAATCTTCCAAAGTTTTTGAAAATGTCTAGTTATCTTGAGTTATCTTTGGAAGGCGCGGGTACTTCAACCACCTTCGAAATACCTCGAAACACTCGTGTTACACTGAATTTCACTGCTCGTAGCAGTGTACAGCAATGGTGTTTTTCAATCTTACCCTCATTGTTTACTATCATTTCCCTACTAGTTGCACATGGTGTTTTGGGACAACTCAAATTATCAATCTTACGAATTAGCAGCTCAAGGGGAGGACGGACTAGCTGTTGTGGCTGTTTTGTACGAGGTAAACTGACACGCTTTGGTATGCCTTTCGCAAACTGAACTTAAAGATGATTTCCAGTCCGTACTGCGCAGTCTCAGCACCCTAATGTTTAGTGCGTCTCGCTCCGTGGAATAAGAATCGATGTTATTCGTTACGAACCACATACCTTATCTTTGAGGCCTTTCAAATTCTTTTTCCAACAGCTTCATTGATTTTTACAGCTGCGAAGTTGTTTCATCAAGTGATATGAGAAAGAACGAAGCATAAAGCTTCGCGTCCATAATGATAGTTAGCATGAAACTGGTTTACTTCATGTAAGTAGTTGCGAAATGTTACATTTTGTGATGTCTTACATGAAACAAGACAAAAAACGTAAACAAACTCTCAAGAGTACGCAGTACTGACTAGAAACCATCTTTAAAGCAACGATTTATAAAATAATGTAAAGTAAGGTTGCCTATTGTCTGTAAAACAATATGCTGTGGGTTTTGATTACTGTGTTAAAAGTTATGATGGACGTAGTATATATTTCGGTTGTGAGTATAACATTCAAACGTAAAGGGGGAAAAGTTATGAGTAAACTCATCTCTATAAAACAGAGATCATGCAACTGTATACACAATATCATATTCCATTTTAAATTTGTAAATTTGTCTGTTTTTTAATGTGATGTTTTAAGTTTCTCTATTTTCTGTGTGTTGATTCATTTTGTATAAAAGCCGCAGAGAGCATTAAAATCTATGCCCTCTTTCAAACCAAAACGGCTGAAAAACCATGCCCTTTGGGGCCGCACATACCTATATAGGCCATACGAGGCAGTACCCCCAGGTTTAGGCCTCTTTTGGTCCTCGACAATCTCTTAAAAACCTCATTGTATTTGTTTCTTTCTTTGTTTGTTTCTTGAAGCTTCCAATGGCAAACATCAAGACAACTCCACCAAACGTTGCATTAGATAAGATTGCGCAATTGCTGAACAACATTGTCGATGAAAGTAAGTTAGCCAGCATATTTAGATATGGCCATTCGTGTTAGTAACAGCTTGTAGTGTTCCGGCAATCAGAATCAAAGCAATTATATGGCAAAGTGTATACATTCGAAGGCACGTTAACGGAAGACCTCAATTTGCAGTAGATATTATCTGGGGTAACGACTGGATTTAGCACCCGGGGTGCTAATATTCTTTAGGTGGCTCAAGGGAGGGCGCTTATTCGAGCTGAATGGGCGCCTGTTATACAATGTTGAGATGAGAAAGCAGATTTATTATTCATTAGTCTAGTCGGTCTTTTGATGTTCATGTCTTGAACAGTCACGATCGCTATGGCGGCGTTTACTGGAATAGGGATGCTTATTAAAAGAAAACGGCACTCAGTGGAAAGCGCTTATAAAGAAGCGCTTATTAGAAGGAGGGCGCTAAATCGAATTGTTACTTTTTAGGCTACTGGCACCGTGGCAATAAGATTCGATAACACTCTCGAAATCACCGTTGTAGATTTAAAATAGTGTCTTATCTCACCGTCCCCATTGATTTTTTTTTTTCTGGGGTCTGGGACATGGAAGCAGAAGTCCGAGAACAATGAGAATGGGAAGTCAACGGGAAGTGAGAAAAAGGGAGGTTCGAGTGGAGAGATTTTAATTATGGCGGAAACCGGGAATGAAACATTTTGCGAGTTAAAAAGAACAAAGAAAGGGGAGCCACTAACGTATTTAAAACTAAAACACTCTGGAAAGTGGATGGTTAAGAAATCCCCTTTTAGATAGTTAGTGTAAAAGTTTAGTCTTCATTGCAGTTGTAATTCAGTTTGCTTTTCACGCTGCGCTTCTTCCAAGAGGAACGTTGTCTGCCATCCAAACAACGGAGAACTACTCAACGTGATCCGACATTTTATTATACCGCTCAGAATTTTTACCAATCTTGAACTAAAAAAGGCAGACACTCTAAATGCTCACCACTACATCGTTCGAATTATTTATCACATTTTTTGATACCAGACAGCAACCACGTGGTTACTCAAAGCGCAGCGATTCACATCGAGGACTTAGCACCACTGCTCGTTTCCCCGGATGTTGCCGACAGGTTTTACAAATACAAAGGATCTCTCACAACTCCTGGATGTTATGAATCTGTCACGTGGTTTGTCATGAACAACCACCCGCAAATAACCGAGAAAGAGGTAAGTAATAATTTAACTGTCTCACGGCAATCTGTGGTCCTATTCACACTACGCCGGAGAGATTTAAAAAACGGGGTTTTCACTCCAAAAACACATTAAATGTTTTTCATCTACACTGCGTGGGATAAATTTGAAAACGCAACAATCACGAAGGGCATAAAAGTTCGAGTACACCTTTAAGGGTTAAGGTTAAACCCGTGACTATCAAGACTTCATCGATTTAGAAAAATTCCGTTTCCAGAATGTTTTCCATCCACACTAAAAGGCAAAGTCGATGTGTTCAAGTTCCCCCGGTTTGAAAAGTGCTTTCGAAAAAGTTCCATTTTCGTGACGGATTAGTGTGGACGGTAGACCTAACCATAGAAATAAAGCTGCGTTTTCGAATTTCTAGACGGGGCCTATGTCTAATGCTGGCTTTTGACCGTTTTGTTAACATTGTTTTATGAGATCTTACTGTCACGCCAGTAAAATATAGTTAATGGAGCGTGACGTACGTTCTGAATGAGCCGTTCATGGCGGCATCACTTTCTATAGAGCTATTGAGCAGTTATATTCCAAAGGTCAAGAAACTGTAAGCGTTATTGTAGCTAAACCTAAAACATTGTAGCTTTGTTATCTTCTGAACGTTATAACGTACCATAGCATTGGTGCAAAGCATTAAAGCACTATTCATGTTTAAGATGTTACACGTGTTAGGGTAAGCTGTTCGGTAGTACAGCCTTTTCTACTGGCTTACAAGCAGACGAACGTCTCCGTATAAAAGCTCGGAAAACTGTTCGGAGTCCATTCTGAGTTCGTCTAAGCAACGTAGCTATTACTTATTGTAAATCTATCGTTTAATTTTCCCTCCCTCCCTCCCTTTGGAGACGAGGTTGGTCATGTCTTCCTGCATAATAAACAAGGGGTCACTCCTGTGTGGTGCGGTTAAGTCTGCGCAGCGACTTCCCCCAAGCTTGTTGTTTTTTCATCGCCTTTGAACATCGCTTGCTAACCGATACTCTTGTCCGATCCAGCACGTGCTGTCTGTCATTCAGCTCGTAGTGCTGGGGAGATAAGTGAGGTTGTTTTGTCACGCTATCGCCGGAAGTCGCATGGGCTAACCAAACGCAAGGCAGTGTTCCCCCATTAACGCCATCACGAGTTGTTTGTATTTGAGTAATAGCTCTGGTTCAATCGCAAGTCGCCACGGTCAACTTACTTTCGCTAGGAACAACGACATTAACCAGCCTTTAAGTGAGGCAAAAGTATTACAAATGCATGTAAAGGTGATACTTAAGTATTTTTTGCATCGTTTGACCCGTTTCATAGATTCCGGGGTGGGGAAACTCCCTTATATGAGCTGTACAGGTATGTGAGACCCGAAAGGGTATGGTATTTCAGCCGTTTTGGTCACAAAACTGGTATCGATTTGGTTTATATTTTGGTCTCAAATAGGGTATGGTTTTTGCACTCAAGTCTTGAATTGAGAATTCCTTTTTTTTAGAAAATGCTACTTTTTCATCATCACCGATAAGACCATCAACAAAAGCCCTTTACAATGACTTTAACATCGGTCTGAACTAGGGAACTAATTGTGCAACTATTAGGCAGGTCTGAAACAGGGTACTGATTTAAGGGTCAGGTCTTAAACAGAGTATCGATATTTTTGGTCAGGTCATAAATAGGGTAGGGAATATTGCAGATTTTAATAATAATAATAATAATAATAATAATAATAAAATATTTATATTTTTGGTCTTAAATACGGTAAGAGTTTTGGGAAGCGGGCCGCACACCCACACCCAACATTTCGGCGAGTACTCCCAGGATCTTAGATATACACTGTAACTGGAAAAACTAAAAGTCATTATTTTCCTCATCCTCAATATAGATTCTGGCGTTCCGAAATCTAAAGAGCAGCAAAGCGCATGCGCAGGGTCCGAACGCAGGACGCATGTGCAATAACTTTCGCAACACCATGCCGCTGAATGGTCGACAAATCCACAGCAACATCGTCCTGGAGTGAACAGAAACAACTGCAATGACCTACCTTACCACGGTTAGTATGTGGAAAATGCAAACAAACGAAGGGATTCGTTTCAGGTTTTTTCAAAACACCCAACTGGGTAGTGATTAGCTCTGCTGCTATTTTGCAAATTAAGCCCCGGCCAAAAGATCGCAACATTTCAATGCAACATATCGCAACATTGTTGGCCCAGTATTTGCAAGCCCCGCCTAAGCGATAGCAACATTTCGACGCAACATTTCGCAACATTGTCGGGCACAACATGTTACGTGCGTTTGGCCACCCTGTTGCGACGTGTTGCGACATGCTGAGTATTGAAAATCGAACAAGTACGCATGCCTGGGCGCAACATTGGTGCACGAACCTGGCCAAACGACTACAACATCATGCAACATCCGCAAATGTTGCGTGAAAAATTTGACCATTTTCAAACTTGAGCCAACAACACCCATCATGTCCCAGCATGTCGCAACACGTCGCAACAGGGTGGCCAAATGCGCGCAGCATGTTACGCCGAACAATGTTGCGATAGGTTGCGTTGAAAGGTTGTGATCGTTTGGCCGGGGCTTTACGTGTTAGAAGTGGCAAGTACTTGAAAGTTCAGTAAAAGTTGAAAATTTTCGGTATTTTATAGTAAAGATTGCGATTTATTTGCGCTCTTAGCCCTTACTTCTTTAATGCCGTAACTAACTTTGTTCCCTAAATAAGAATTTTCTCCTCCTGGCTCAAGGAAACCCTGAAACGAGGTTAAATGTCATCAAGAGTGAAACCGAGAAGTAGCAATGAACCCAAAAAAAAAAAACGACAGAGATAAAAACGATGAAGGGAAACCTACAGAAATTCAGTATCCAGAACTCCCACTGATAGATAAAGGGAAGGAGTTTTTGCTCGTTTTTAGATTCTTCCGCAATCCACGGAGAGTGGGAACTGGGTATGCGATCACTTCAGTTATTAGTGTCAGAGTGTGGTCGCAGATTGCTACAAGTCGACCTCATGAGTTTCAGGGTAGAAAAGCTAAGCGAGCGGAGCGAGCTGCTAGGTTTTAGGCCGCCGAGCGACCGTGCGATGGTCGCCAAGCGCCTTCGTCGGTGGGTCATGAGAAAACAAGACGAAGCACTCTCCTGAAACTCTATTTGGTCGATATTTGGGCAGTAACCCGGTCATGTGACTTGTTCTAACAACGTTCTCTTTCTTCTAGGTTGTTTGAGCGCTAGTTCCACACTGGACAAAGAATAAAAGCTTAAGTAAAGTTACGAAGTTGCTGATAAATGAGTTAAAAGAATCCGGGTAAAGTGAATGCGCACGCAGTGGTTCACAGATACAACCTTATTTTGCATTTGTTAAGAATATCTTAATTGTACATGAACTTTTATATATTCACTTATATGTGAGTAAATTAACAAACGAAAAAATCGATTAGAGTTCTCTATGAGGCAGTCGCCTTGAATCATGCATGATAAATAAAGGCTTCATTGTCGTTTTGTTGCTGTGGTAGTGGGGGAGGCGTGTCTATTGCGGATTGAATTAATAAACGAGGTGAGAAGTAATATATCAACCACGAAAGACCGTGTTTGACCACATTTCCAAACACCGAGAAGGAAGTTCAAAATACGACGCGTAGCGGAGTATTTTTGACGAACTTTGAGGTGTTTGGTAACGTGGTCAAACACTGTCTTACGTGTTTGATATATCTCGTCAATCGAAACTAAAACTAAGGAGAAAACAGAGAAATAAATCGTAAAAATATATGTTAAGTAAAATCAGATATCCAAACACCGTCACAGTCACGATATTCTTTGTTTAGATTTGATGAATTGTTAATACATTTGAGAAAGCTGGATTACACTCATTCCAGGGAAAATGTATATTCGTTTTGAATTAAAAAAACGTCAGCAGTCATTCTACTTACAGAAACCATATTGACTACATTAACGGAAGGGCAAGAGAGTTAATCCCCAAATAGACCTTCAAATTATATATACTACACTATCATAACTAGGAGTGTCGAAATAAAATTATAAGGAGCTCTATACATGAATATTACAAATGTTCCTTTGCTGACAGCCACATCGTCTTTCCAAACTATGCTTAATATTTAAAATCTATACTATCATGAAGAGGACCTTCACTCCTTAGTTAAAAACAATAAAAACGTTGGAATTTGTGATTGAGGGATCACGAATTCACGTTTGTAACTTTAGCTTTATATGCTTAACATGATAACTATTTCAATAATAATCAGTCTCAATCCATCGGGCAATCAATCAGTTAATTGATTAAACAGTCAATCATTCAATCAGCAGCCATGGCAACTAGTCTCCTTGTCACAGCCTTTGTACTTCAAGAGGAATCACTTCTCTCAGTCGGACTTGTTCGCTTCCTTCAACCCTGCATTCTACATCACGTGCGCTGGACAGTTCAACGTGCTTTTCGTTCTGCACTGCGCATGTCTTGAAACATGAGTACACTGCCCGGCGCCAAGCCTGCCTGTAGGTAGCGTCACACAATGGTAACAGGGAAGAGATTGAAGACTGTGTGAAAATCAGCCACGTAACGAACATGTGTGCTTGATGTGGATAGTCAACGGAGCAGATTTGTAGCACAAGTGAAACATAAAGAGGCAACCAGCAAAACACTGTCAGACAACACCTCAGCATCAGGAAACGAGACAACGAGCGCTGTTGCTGGAAACCTTTGAATGGAGGCAGAAATCGTGGACTCTGGAAAACGTTCTTCATTTTCGTCAACCTTGGAAACTTGTAGGGAACTCTTGAGGAAATAACAAATGGATCCCCAGGGGAGCCACATTCGATCGTACCGGAAGCAGTGCCCGGAATTGGGCGGTCACGCGTTTCCGGTGCTGAGCAGGGATCACTTCCGTTTCCTCCGCTTTGTTTGTCAATTGCCCTTTCACGGCTAAGAATCTCCAGCAGCACACTTGAAGGTCCTTGAAGGGAACGAGACCACGTGGACGCCTTCCTGACTGACATGGGGCTGCTATAAGACGACATGACGCCAGACCGTCTGCCAGATAACACACTTGACCGTCTGGACGATCGGCCTGACTTGCACGACGATTTGGCCGACGTTGAATTCGAAGAAGACGCGTTAGTTGTCATCTCAGGGTCGTTAATCCTCGTTTCTAGTTTATGTCTCTCCCAGAACAGCTGCACTGGGTACGGTCGCCGTCGCTTTATTGCTCTGACAGCAAAAAGGATGGTGATGGAAATGATAATGAAAGGACAAGCGAGATAAAGGATAGAAAAGTTTGAAAAGATTTTATCACTGTTTTGTAAGATACAGATGTGTGATAAAAGGAGGCCATTGTACGAGCTCCAGCCCAAAAGAGGAGGAACACCTAGAAGCAACCCTATTGACAAACACACAACAAGAAAAACAAGTTCTGTTCTTTTGGCCTGGTGTCTCTGATCTGACTGAATCCTATTTTGCACTTTTTGACAGAACACAGCAAGAGAGAATAGAACCAAGAAGCAAGTGATTTGTGCCCAGGAGCTCAAAAAACTCAGGCTCTGACAGAGTATGTTGTTATGTTCCAGCCAAGTCGGGCCCATAATAATAGTCAGGAGCATGTTGCCTGGACCAAGCAGTGTTGCAGTGAAGTCGAATACCGCCAGAACTGTCACGTGAGGGCATCTGAGGGTTGTACGATAAGAAACAAAGGGGATAGCAAGATTGCCACACACGCCAAAGAACAAGAGCACAATGGCGAGTAGCAGTTGAAGAGTACTGGGAACAACCAACATGATCGGATGGATAAGCACTCACGTGACCTGCCGGTTTACTCCCTCGATTCAATGAATTGATAATCTGAAGAATTAATTAAGAAAAAATAAAAGGCGTTAAAAACTGTCAGGTACTCGTCGATCTATAATTCATTTTATTAAAAACGGAATCATTGAATAATGTAATTGGCCTAGCCATCATGGTATATGAGTCAATACCGTGCTCTACAAATATGGTAAAAGTGCGCGTAATTTTTCTGGGCGTTTGTTTGTTTGTTTGTTTGTTTGTTTGTTTTAATTTTTTTGTATTTTGGGGGCGTTTTTAATAAAACAATTATTCCACTCGCGCTTGTTGGATATGAGACGATTATAGCCAACCCGGCGCTGCCCGCCTCGTAAGCTATCTACCATCTTGTATCAAACACACGCTCGTGGAATAGTTTGTAAATAGTCAAATACGTTTAGTTCTCTTTTGGCATAATTTTATGTGGGACTGTCGTAAAATCATTAGGATCCATTAACAGAAGGAGATTTAATTGCGACATTTGTGAGCACTTTGTAGGTTTGACTTAGTCGTAAATTGAACTAAAATTACACTTTTAGTCAGTCACTAACTAGGTCGGCGTTTCAAAAGCTCAACTTTTTTCCAAACACGATCTTCAGTCGTTATTTCTTCCTGCATCCAAAGGAAAAAAACGTGTTTAGTCAATTCAGTTAAAATTGATTCAACTTCAGTTACTTTCAAGTTACACAAATCTTGAGCATCTCATGAAATTTAATTAAGTGACTAGCTGAATTTTGTTCAGTTCAAGGCTAACACGAAGGTCGACGTTTAATTTGGAGCCAGATGACAAAACAATTCGGTCAAAAATATGTCGCACGCAAGAGTACTGAGGTGAAAAAATCGCACTGTTTATATCGGTGCTAAATTCCTTAGCACTACTTTATTCTACACCTAATACAAACTCAAGCCTCAATCTATCACTAAACGCCGCATTATAAAAGCATTTATTAAACACTTTGTACTCTTTTTTTGAAAGTAGACATCTATAGTGTTTAAAGTTTCTCCTTATCCAAGCTTTTCACTGAAATAAACCAGCACACTTCAGGAGCGTCCAACATAGGTGTTTTCAATCCCGCATCCCGCCATTAATTCATTTCGCGTCAATCCCGCCATCCCGCCCCACTCAGAATGCTTATATGCTGATCCTGCCTGGATAGAGTGGCAGTTCTCTGCGTAACGTCTGTAATGTGTGATTTTCTGTTTTTTAATCCCGCATCCCGCCCTCAATTTTAAAACTATCCCGAATCCCGTCTATCAAAATGAGCAAATCCCGCTCCCGCCGAAATACTGTATTTTTATTCCGCATCCCGCCATTAAAAATCCTGTCATCCCGTCTCTCCCGGCCCCATCCCCCACTCGGGGGCAAGGAACTAAGCATCCCGTCTCTCGCCTTCATTTTTACCCTCATCCCGCATCCCGTCAAACCTATGTTGCGCTCTGACTTCAGCTCTCTTCTAACGAGATCACACCCTGCCCAATGTTTTACGGAACAAATTGAACATTTCGCGCTCAAGATCGCTGTACTTGTAGTATAGAAATACGGAGAACAATCAATGATAAATTTTCAGTTAAGGGTAAGCTTTAGTCTCATTAGGTAATTATTATAGTTTTTAAGGTAATCACGATTATTTAGTGGGAGTCAAGTCGTGAGTCCTGAATCATTTCACGTCACGCCAAAAATCTCACTTACCCTAAATCTCTATCAGTTGATAAAATATAGAATTCACTAGTAACTAAACATTTACAAAAAAAAAAATTAACTCATTCACAAACGTCGCATAACTGAAGCCCTAAAAGGAAATCATGCTATCCTGTAAGCGGCGAAGCGAAGAAAACATTCATATTTTCACGTCTCTTTTTTTTCGCATCGCCGCTCGCTGAGGCAGTTGTCCGTTTCGTAAACGGTCGTTTCGTAAATGTTTACGAAACGGAAATCGGCCTCGCTGAGCCAGATATTGCGAAGTGAGTTCAACACTTCTTCCGAAAAAGAAAAAGAAAACCTCTGACACCTAGGATACTAGTCCTTAGATCGATCTAAAAAAAAAAAAAAGTACAGAGAATAACTGTTGTTTTTAGAGAGCAAATACAAATCTCGCAAAAGTATAAAAAGCGGGCTAAACTGAAAAGGAAGGGCAAAAGTTTAATTTTGCCTTTTGCCGAAAAGGTCATTATTAAATTCCCTGTGATTAATTTTACAGAGAACAGACTTTCCATGGTTTTCCCTTTCAAAACTGCGTCTACTTCGAGCTTTTTTCAGCATGTGGTGCTCGGCGAAAACAACTCACCTGGCAAAGCCTGATAAATACACAGGTTCATAAAAACAACAGAAACATTTCCATATTCATCTAGTTAACGCATGGACTTAAAATATGAAGAAATTCTCCATCATTATTGGCGATTTCTGATTGTCATATGTTCTGCGAACTTGTGGTAGAAAAAAATTAGACTTTGATTCCTGTTATCCCTAAGGAACTAAAGATGCAAAACACAACCAAACGTTGTTTGCTTTTATATAACGCAGATCAACAACAACTTTTTCAAAATCTCTTGAGGAATATTTGTGATTTGCCTAAGGTCACTATTAAGGGAGAACCTAACTACCGCCAAACTTATCGAAATCAGAAATATCGCCCATTTGAGAAAAGATAACCTTAAAAGTCGCTTGAAACTTTCCACCAAGATCATGAAATCGAAGAAATCGCTAACTGACTTAAATTTTCGTTTAATTAATCTTAGGGTAGCCAAATTGCCAAATTAGCTTGTCGTTAAAAATAATAATACGGAGGTAATTTTGTTGTGAGCCGCATGTTAAAAATTTAGCCAAATGTTCTGTTCTTTAACAGAAAAGAGATTTATCCAAATTTTCACCCCTACTGAAAATTTACGCTTTACGTCAGCTTGTTCTTATGAGTCAGAATAGAAAATTTAGAAAAAACTGTAGTCAACTATGATCACCGATTGCTAAAAAAATATATTCCCTAATCTACTCGAATGTAACGGTGCATTGAGACTTTTACAAACGTATATATTCTTTAAGTTACTGGAGACTCTGAAGGTGACCCAGGTATAGAGCAGAACTTACCGGCCTAACCAGGTGCTCTAAACGTCTTCGGGCAGACAGACGCGATGAACGATTTCCGAACTGCTTTTTTCTGTTACTGAGTAATAACACAAACTTAGAATCAGCAACAATTTAACGGCCAAGTAAAACATTTGTCGCTATTTTCCTTCTAAAGGAAATAAGTATTCGAAAATCCAAAGATTAGAGCAATGAGTGTTGCTATGACGCCATGGTGACGTAGCACAAGTTGACTGGAACAACTGAAGGCGTGGCTTAATTAGGAAACATTGTTGCCGAAGGAAATGTTTCTCACTATGGTCGAGCGTAAAAACTTTCTCAACCGAAACGTTTCTATTGGTTAGTTCATCAATCAATGGTAAACAGCCTGTGTTTTGTGCTCGGTCTAGGCCAAAAAGCGAACAAAAACATACAACAAAGAACTTTTTTAGGGTTTGATAACCATTTCCCTCTATTAGCTACGAAACAAACAACCATGACGTATGTGAGTTCAAAATGTGTTTTAATTTTTATTGGGGCGTAACAGAGCAGCGGCGGATTGTTCGAAAGCCAGTTACGGCTAACCGAGGATTAAAAGTATTTGTATTACGATCCGACCTCCGTGGTAAGGTCTTGAGAGATAACAGAGAACTTCATCTCCCTAGAACTAAAACTGCTATGGGCCAGTCCACATTCAATTCATGTACGCTGCTGCCAAGGAATGGAATGACCTCCCAAACGACCATCGAAACTGCAGTAATCTGAAAATTTTTAAAACTAAACTTTTTAAAATTTTTAGTGATTTAGACAAGACTGATCATAAATGTAGTGTTTACTGATTATTTTTTTAGTATTGTTTGATTGATTATTGTTTTTTATCATGTAATTTATAGATACTGATCATCGGTTTATACCAGCGTCTTCCTCCCGGACTTCGCTGATCGGTCTTTCAGTTTTAAATAAAGATTTTATTATTATTATTATTATTATTATTATTATTATTATTAAAAGTAAGTCAGCGTACTAATTTTTCTTACATAGAAATGTTTTTCACGCTTATGTTTTGTGAATTATTCAAACTAAAACGTGAAGGACAAACAATGTAAACAGAAAACCTCACCGAAAAGTTACAAAACTTAAATAAAAATTCTCGCTAATCCCAGGTTGGCATAATCGGGCTTTGAACAACCCGGCCCAGTTTCGTATTCTCGGTATAGGAGAGGAACTAGCCTGCAACTGAACCTACTGCGGGGAGTCTTTTCAAAAGCAAATTTTATTAATCTCTATTTAATAATATCCTTGCCTTGCCTTGCCTTGCCTTGCCTTGCCCTGCCTTGCCTTGCCCTGCCTTGCCTTGCCTTGCCTTGCCTATCCTTGCCTTGCCTTGCCTTGCCTTGCCCTGCCCTGCCTTGCCTTGCCCTGCCTTGCCTTCCCTTGCTTTGCCTTGCCTTGCTTTAATTTGCCTTGCCTTGCCTTGCCTTGCCCTGCCTTGCCTTGCCTTGCCTTGCCTTGCCTTGCCTTGCCTTGCCTTGCCTTGCCTTGCCTTGCCTTGCCTTGCCTTACCTTGCCTTGCCCTGCCTTGCCTTGCCTTGCCCTGCCTTGCCTTGCCTTGCCTTGCCTTACCTTGCCTTGCTTTGCCTTGCCTTGCTTTACCTTGCCTTGCCTTGCCTTGCCCTGCCTTGCCTTGCCTTGCCTTGCCTTGCCTTGCCTTGCCTTGCCTTGCCTTACCTTGCCTTTTCTTGCCTTATGTATGCTGTAGCTTCTATGCGTGAGGTAACTGTACTTCAACTGACTCGTCCCCAGTCGCCTCTCAGTGTCGCATTGAGTATCAACGAGGGACGCGCGGAGTGAGCGTGGGAGCGCGGGGGATTATGGGTTGTCGCTTCTCACTTCCCATCTACCTCCGCTTTATTACTTTTCCCCAGTCTTCTCCCGTTCTCGTCGGAGACTCAAAGATGGCTGGGGACGAGTAAGGTACATCTCACATTAAAGTTCTCAAATAACGCTATCCAATGGATAAATGACGTTAATCAAACATTCTATCGCTTCGTGTGCCACTTTTTTTGTTGTTACCACATTTTGACATCATCTGTGATCTATTACTGAACAGACGCACGGCAACATGGAATCTAGTCGTTAAATCATATAGGGACACCCCCATGGAAGTCTATCAATTAAAACCGAGAAAAAGACCACGACATTCTAGACCTGAAACGTAAACAACAACTTTATTTATTCACTCGTACATTTACAGTTTTATATTCTAGGACAGAAAAAAATAATGTACACTTTGAGTCTGGATACCGAAGTAACCCGACAGTTTTCTAGTCAATTTTCTAGCGATTTCTACGAATATTTAAGAGAATACAGAAATTTTAAGAGAAGAGATCTCGAGATATGTACATGGTATGACAGAATGGAGAAAATCAATACAAGTTTTCAGAATGTTGTTCAAACAGTAAATAGAATTCCAGTTGTTTAGAGAAGCTGAAGGCATTGAAATCTTTAATGTGAGTGGGGATATTGTCCCAGAGAATAGCCGCTATGTAAGCTATTGTTTGTTTTCCTGAATTGGATTGAGGGATTATTTAAAAGAGGTTGTCCATTTTTAAATAAATACTGAAAAGAACTTAAATGATACTGACCAAAACTCTTTTTGTCGAAATATGAAATTCGTCTCACTCCAATACATGGTATACTTGTTACAATCAATAACCAGTTGATACAACTGTTACGACTGAGTTAATAGACTTTAGTAGACTTTATTGGAGAGGGCTACATTTGACAGTAACATGTCAAAACTGATAAACTAATGGCCCTCGAATGGGCTACAGGAGTATAATATATCCAAGAATTGTATTTTGAAGCACTGCATGTGTGTGAAGTTACGGACTGAAACTATTCCTAACTCTAGGTGCAAGCAATAGACAAGCCACAAATGATATCACAATGCTCATAAATAACACGATTATAAACATTCTGTCCAAGACCATGGCGGCTTTTTTCCATTGCTCCGTGTTCGATCTCTTTGTGTTTTCTCTGTCACAAGATCTGGAAAGTTCGACATAGCCGTCTGAAACAGGGGCATGGTCATCTGCAATAAAGGTACACTTAGGTTTAGATGGACATTAACTTGAATTCGTTTATTTTTGGCGGGCCGACCAATCGACAGACCAACGGACCGATCGACTGATAGACAGACAGACAGACAGACGGACGGACGGACAGACTGACTGACTGACGAGGAAGCGGACAGACAAATGGACGGAAGGGGGAAGAACGGACGGATGAGCTGTCCAACTGTCTGACTAACTGACTGACTTGCTATCTTACAAAATGTCTAACTAACTGATGGGTTGAATGACTAAACGCACGGACGGACAGACTGACTGAGTCACTGACTGACTGACTGACTGACTGACTGACTGGTTGAATGACTGACTGACTGACTGACTTACGAGCCGACTGACCACCTGACTCGTTACGTCACATCATCTTACCTGTGTCGGAATCACTTTTATTCCCCTTGGAGTTCAGCGCCATCAACTGATTAGGTCCATCATTTAACTGGCTTGAAACGTCTTCGCCGCACTCTTCAACATTCTCCTCCAGCGATTCATCCCATGATGACTGAATGAACCAGGATGAACCCGCCGAACAGACCAGAGTGTGCTCTGTACGCTTTACCGCTGACTCAGTGCAATGTATCGAAGTCGCTCTCCGCTTAACAGTTTTTACGAATCCATCGTTATTGCGAGCAAAGGTCACTTTTTTGATCTCTTCAGGAGCACCCGCATCGTTTACATTTTCAACTGGAGTCAACATGTCTTCCCTAGCTACAGCAGTGTTTTCTTCTGATCTAAATGACGCAAAACTTGAAAAGCTGCTGCTGAGGTCAATTGAAGAACCAATTGTAGCCAACTTCAGGTGACCCTCTTGATCTTCCTGTCCTGCTGCTGAAATCCGGGGGAGGAATTCATGGCTACCACTGGTAATAATCAGGGGCGCTTCTCGACTTGTCGTAAATTTTTGATCATCACTCTGGATTTGACTGTCAGTTTTGGAGTCTACTTCCTTCAGATTTAAATCTGCTAAAAGATTTTAAAGAGATTAAAGACCTTCGTTAAAATTACTAGGTAGCATTTAAAGGTTCAAGATACATTGCTGAGTTAATGTAGAATTTTTTGAGCTGAAATTATTTAATCCTAATTTAACAGGAGTAAAGATAATGCAAACTCAAGGTCTTAAGCATGATCTCAAACTTCTGGCACGTTTGTGTTATTTACGCGTGGGCATTTCTTTTCATCTTTGCTGCTTTGGGAAATTTTTTATCATAAAATTTACAATTTGCACTTTCAAAGTGAGCTTGATAGTGAAATAATTTACTATTCTGATGTCAACATGCAAAAAGGCCTATTCAAGATAAACTAGTGAGAAACTAGTGAGAAACTAGAACTAAGTTATAGTGAGAAAGGACTAATACAAAATAAAAACGAAATTATAAAACGTGTGCATTTGATTTCTCAAGAGGTTTCAACTACGGGAACCGAGTGGTTTTGTGCTGAACTAAAATTGTAGTACCCAGTTTTCTCTGAAGAATTCGTCGAGACCATGTGACTCTCGTCAACCCACCTACAAACAAACAGACAAACACCTTCGATTCCGACATAATGTCCGACACAGCATTAAAATCACGGCATGTTTGTTTGTGCACCTGTTTCTGCCGGATGGACTTTTGATTTTCTTCGTTTAGGGTCTGGATTTGAACGTTTGCAGGGGATTTGAACGTCTGCAAACAGCAGGGGTTGTAACCGCCCAAGTGTAATATTCTGCAAGACATGACATCGCATTTGATTAGCGTAACAAAGGAACATGGTGCGTTTCATGAGTAATGCACCAAGAGACTCTTGTGTATAGCAATCGTTTAAAACGTAACTTCTCTTTGTCTACAAACGATCCCAGAGTCTATCACGCACCGTCGAGTTTTGCGTGAATTCCAGACCATAATAACTAAAGAAAATAATATGGCTGATAAGCGCTTATTTTCAGCCAATCAGAGTCCTTGTGTTGTCTTCTAGTCTTGGCAAAGACGGTTGTCTTCTCTGACTGTCAGCTCTTCGCCCGCCAGGAATATGAATGGCATTGGCGAATTGTCAGAGCAACCTTGACTGTTACGAGGCAACCTTTTCATATGGGAGTTTCCGTGTTATGTTATGATTCAGGACTGCGAAAAGGCCTTTTACGCGTAGCACGTACCTTAAGACGGAGAAAAAACGATGCATGATGTAATTCCAAGCCGGAAGAGTTCATGAAGTACAGGGCGTACACGAGACATGTGCAACACATGGCCAACACCAGGATGATGATGGCGGAACCGTAGAACTTTGTTAACAGAGGAAATGCTGTTGATGTTTTTGGCATTTTAGAGTTCACCAGCAGAAGATACACCGAAAGACAGAGAAGGAGGTTTATACCAGCCTCTGTAACAATGACAAGTTCAAGAATTTGTTAGCATGCTTTAGGGGAATCGTATTCCAGACGCCAAAGGCCGGCTTTTCATGCGCGGCTGACAACATCGGTCACGCTTTTGTTGTGACCGTCCGACCTGAAGAATTCTGCCGCATGAGCGAAAAATTTAGTCCCTTTAAAAAATGATGACGTTTTCAAACGCACCGATTTATGCTAACGAAGCTACTACGGCTAGCACATGTTGAAAAGTTTAGCCTAAATTTTTCAAGTTCGTAGTTTCCAATCCGTGTGAATCTTCTCCATCCTCGATCATCCTTGTTCGCGTATGGTTTATTATACACTCTTTGGTGTTTTTCTGTCTTATCAAACCACTATTTTATGGTTCTCTTCGATTAAAGGTAATTTTGTACCTGGCCAAAATAACTCAAAATTTTGTGACTGAACTCCTTTTATGTCGAGTTCCTGTGTATTGCTTCAGAACGACATTGGATAACTGTACTTTATTAAGAGTAAAATTAAAAAGCAACCCTTACCCATTCGCTTTCCTACTTCTGGCGGGATGAGAAACAGTAACAGCGACAGGAATGAGATGGCCACGGGAGGAACGATGTAGTTGACAACAAAGAACAGAGCTCTTCTCCTTAAAACTAAGGTATACACCACCACGGATAAGTCATTGTCGTGAGACGAATACATCTGCTTGCGCATCTCTGCAGAGATTTCCAGTAGATCCCACATGTTGTTTGTTATGAAGTAAGTTAGGTCAATTCCACCTTTATTGAGATCAAGCCACAGCAACGTGGAGTCCATAGTCCAAGAACCAAACGTCAGCTGACATGTCTGGTCGTCAAATGGAAAGTCGGCAATATTTAATGCGCATGCGCTTTGGATGGACGTGGGCTGTGAGAAGAAGACGAGTCCGTTGCTGTAAACAATCAGGTTCATCTTTAAACCGTCCGAGTTTGAGATACCAAAGTCTCTTATGGTGCCGACTCTGGAAAAGTAGCGTAAAAGTGGAACCCGTTAAAGTCAAACCAAGTGAAACGTAACCCTCTAGGTTACATTAATGAATTAAAAAATAATTACATTAATGAATTAATGTAATTACATTAATGAATTAAGAAATAATTAAGAAAATTAAGAAATAATTTCACTTTCATTTTGTCAAAATTCTCATAATTTTCCTTTCTAAAGGCTCGGAAAACTATGAAAATTTTGACAAAACGCGCGTCACCAATTTAATATCACTCGTCACCATTTGATTACTTTTACATGTATAGTTCTGACAATGAGAGAAGAACTGATTAGATCTTGAGAAACGTGAGATTCTTAAACTGCTGCTTGGCATGATTGGCTATCAATGTATTGCCCTGACTACATGTCACGTGACTGCTATCATGTTGGTACTTACGCTGAGTAAAGAGCTACGTCTGGAGTCCAGATCTCCTCAAACTCTAACGTCAACGAACTTATATTGTTTTCCGAAGAGTTCCATTGCAACCGGTTGTCCGTCCAATACTAACGAGAGACACGAAAGAAATGAAAAACAAATTTAGCTTCTTTTTTCTTTGAAAACATAACAATTAATTAAATAGATCTGAGATTTCGAGCTTTATGGAACATAAATCTTGTGAAAGCTGAAGAACTAGGAATATCATCTTTTGTCTAGAAATTTATTTTAAACTATTATTTAGCTACTTGTTTAGTTACTTACAAGGGACGATGACCATCATGGTGGCCTCTTGTTACTTACCATTCGAAACCAGATTTTCAAACTAATTCGCTCCTTCATTGGATCCTATATTCATAATAAGGAAAATACCTTCTGTGTTAGTCGTTCGGCTGGTTTGTAAAAGGTAAAAGGTAAAAGGTTAAGTCCGTATCGGCGAGCCAAGCGGTCTATCAGGCCGGAGCTAATCCGGCTTCTCTAGCATGAAGCGACTAGGAGTATTTCTACTCCCCAATGGATGGGATGCTAGTCCATCGCAGGGTTACCCCCCAGCATTAAATTCGCCCGTAGGCATTAGCCATTTATACACCTGGGTGGAGAGAGGCACTTTCAGATGAAGCTGTCTTGCCCAAGAACACAACAAATGTTCCCGCCCAGGAATCGAACCCGGACCGCTTGATCCGGAGATAAGCGCGCTAACCATGAAGCTAGGCCACCGCGCTAGGTTGTAAAGCGGAATTGCAATTAGCTGAAGCTAGAATATGTATTCGTCAGTTTCGGGGACAAATTTTTTTGATATATAATGATATATCAATAATATGTAATGATATATTTATGTATAAGGGTCGTTATTTTCGGAACTTTTTATAATTTTGTTTGCGGAGCTTGAAATTCAGTCTGACAAAAGTGAAATCCTCTCCTTATAGCCACTAAAAGGCGTCTTAAAGTGAAGATGAATGCTAAGAAAGCTTTCACTCTATTCAGACTGGGCTCTTTTTGCCGATGTTCTACAGCTCTGCGTAACTCCACGAATATTTAACCAATAGTATCAAAGCCAACAGGGAACAGACCAAAACCGACTCAAACGAAAACAGAATCAATAAAGCAATTGCAGCCGCTGCTAAAATAACTGCATGAAATAAAACAACTGCGTGAAAGTTAATTTGTTAGTAAAGACTAGAAATTGAAGTCTAAATTGAAGTCTAAATTGAGAAAAATACTTCAAAATAGTCAAAATATGGTTGCCATTAAGTTCTGAGAACAATGGCATGTCAAACCAAATTGTTCCCAGAAAACTTTCAAGGAGGTTAGGCAGCCTTTAATTCACTTAGATATTGAAAACGTTTATAAAAATTAAGTCAGTGCGGGTGCTTTACAGCCCCCCTTCCCTTCCCCCGCCTCAGAGACCTCAACAAACTAGGGTCGTCACCCAGTCGCAAAGCCACGTTATTAAAGGAGTTCTGAATGCTTTAGTAATCATCGAGAGTATTATGGATGTCTGAGGTTTCAATAGTTTTAGTTTCAATTCCGTCACTTACCACTTCATCAATGTTCTTGACTACCAAGTTAAGAGAAACCCTCGCTGGTGTTGATGGACGCTGGTTCTTGCTGTAGTTGGCGAATAGGAACTCTCTCAGTTTTTCTTCGCTCCCCTCGCTAGTTCGTGCCGGTCCTATGGTGCGCCGAGTGAGTGAGATAAATCATAGTTAGATGTCGTTTCCTCGCATACTTGCGATTGTATACCAATTCTTTAAAGGAGCTCAGTCACGGTTTGCGCATATTGAAAAGTTTAGCCTCAATTTTTTCAAATTCGTCGTTTGTAATCCGCGTCAATCTTCTCCATCCTTAGCCATCCTTGTTCCTTTATGGTTTATCATTATGTCTTTGGTGTTTTTCTATCTTATTAAACTGTTATTTTCAGATTTCCTACCATTTAAAGGTAATTTTGATGTGGCCAAAATAACTCAAAATACTATGACTGAGCCCCTTTAACTTCTAAAAAACACATGAATTAACCGGCGATAACCTCTAATTGAACCGACCAGCTCTCCCCTTTGGCTTTGTGAGTGTATATTAACTTGTTTGGGCCGATCACTATGATAATAATAATAATAATAATAATAATAATAATAATAATAATAACGACTTCATTGGATAACACAATGTTCTCTGGTTTTTCAAATCTCTCATATACATGTATTTTCCTTGATGAAAAAGCGTTTCTCTTATTCAACTGGCCTGCCCTCAAGATATTTCCAAACATTTGTCCAATTTCTCAACTGCGCGCGTAGGTTTTAGCAGCTGTTATTCAATTTTATCCTTAAGCTACTTAACTTTATACAAATAAACTAATCGATCTTCACCATTGCTAATTTAAAGTTGTCACTAGATGACATAGCTTCTACAACCCAAGTTAAGTCAAGCGCTTTCTGAACCTTTCAAGTAGATTAAATAGTTGCATATTAACCCTAATACTTAATTGTTGCTAAGCCCTCCGACTAGATATAAAAAAGTAAACTTTTTACTCTCTATAGAATTCTAGGTAGCCATCATGACGTCATTGGATTTTCAGGTAAAAGATAACAGCTGAACCGTAATGACACATCCCATTAAGTTGTGACGAATTTACAAAATGCGATTCTGATGCAATGAAAACGATTTTTGTAAAGTAAAGAGTGAAGAACTGATCCTTCTTGCAGAGGAAAAAGTGGCCGTTGGCGACACTCGAAAGAAAAGACGATATTTATGAAGCAGAGTCGGGCCTCCGTTACACTTCGGCATAACTATGAAACCACATAATAACAAGTACTTCCCAAAAGGCAATACACGTATGGTACCTTGATCCCCAGTTGCTGTTACAACTAGTCCAAATACGATTCCGCCCAAAAGTAGTAAATTTGCTTGCATGGTTTACCACGAATTGAGCATAAACGTAAAAGATAAGTGAAGAACCATGATAAATTCCGCCTTTTAGCTGCTGACGAAGATACCTGTTCACTTTCAGTTTGTGACGTCATAACAGGTGGCTCATTGCACAATTATTTAATTTGTCGGCAAATAAAGGTGAATATTCATCTTAACAAGGACAAAACAGTAGATAACCTTACAAATCTTCATTAGGTACCTGTTATCAGATACGACATAAAAAAAAATTGGAAAGCTCTGGGCGAGTTTCAAATTAATGACAAGAGAATGCGAAAGCCAGGTGTTCATGAGCAAGCATTATTCGATATGGTTTGGTATAACAGTAGTGGAACATCACGTGTACTTTAGTAGATTACTGATTACGTGCTAAGAGTAGACTTTTCCACAAGTATCCGAATATTTTTAGACATTTAGAAATTTCCGAGATATTTAGAGAATATTGAGATATTTTAATTTGAAAAATTAGTGATATTTAGAAATATTCATAGCTTTTTTGTTTATTTGTTTTCCTTGCTATTTTCTTGAAACAATATTATACCAGAAACAATCCAGTTGAGCAATTTCCCACTGGAAACTGACTAAAAGTGCTAAAAACAACAATTTACAAAATGGCGGATGCTGGTAACATTGAGGTGCCTGAATCTTCTTCTTCGACTCCTGCTACTGCAAGAAAATTTTCGCTCAAGTGATCCAAAATCGGTGTATTTTTAAAACGAAAATAGGAGATATTGAGAAGGTTTTTCGAGATTTTAGAAAACATTTTTGTGATATTTCGAATGTTTTTTAGAATTTGCGGAAAAACATTTACTTGATATTTGTGGAAGGCCAAGCTAAGAGCCTGGTATCGTTTTTATTTACATCAACAACGTGTGAGCCTTCGAGGGAGTCAGTGAGTGAATGCGTGAAAGCTTTATCTCATTGCTTTCCATGAAGGAAAAAAAAAACAGACAGAGAAATCGGTTTGTAACCCTCAAATTCACAGACCTAACACTGATGAAATGTACAGCGGTGAGAGGATACTGCACTATTGGTTATTAATTCGTTATTTGCCTACCAGTGCATTGAAAGGAAAGTTTCGTTTCTAGGTTTAGTGTGACTACATATAAGTGCAAATTTTGTACTCCCAGGAAATTAGCACTGCGTTACACGGTAACTGTGCCATGCTAACCGGCAGGGTACGGTTTGGACGTCGATGTCCCCTGAACGGGGTATATAAAGCTATGAGGGTCTTTCTTACACCGGGCCTGAAGTTGTCCTAAACAAGGTAGAATTATCATTTGCAAGATTGCTGTCGTTAAATGTGGTTAAATCAGTATTCAAGAAGCCAAGATTCAAGACGTTTTCTGGCCTCGATCATTAGATGGTCATCAGTCAACATCAGATAATTTTCAAGACAAGATAGCATTTAAAATAAAACTTTAAAATTACTAAAGAGTTTTTCAGAACTTTGTAACGGTCATTTTTGAAAACATTCCGCTTTTTGCTGCGCGAACCCGGGACCTTGTTTTCAAACAAAATATAGTTCATGTTGTTGCTTTTATTTATATGCTTACAAGTAATCAAGGAGTATCTTAAATTGAGAAATCGTACCTTTGAAAATATCCACAAGTTTGTCTAGTCCCTGACGGACTAGCCGTGGCACTTTCAGAAACACGTATGTCAAATCCCGGGGTCGCCCCGGGTACACAAATGCCCAGCCCCCGGCCCGCGATAAAATTGCGAATGCCCCACCGCCGGGACTGACAACGTGAGCAATTGCCCCCGGTTGCCCGGGGGGAGATGGGCATTGCTGTAATTGACTGATTCGCGAGAACGAGCATGAACTATGCTTATTTGGCAAGCTTTCAAGCAATATAATTCGTGGACCGACCCGTTCAGAAAAAGATAGACATCTGTGTTTGTGAGATGACTGGCATATATAGCATAATTCTCTCCAAACCGTTCTTCTCAAAACACAGCATTCTGATTACGTTGTTCACGAAGTTCGAGCACATGATAAAGCAAGCAATCTGTCCCATTCTCATCCCCAGATTCCACGCCCTAGTTATGATCTACGCTAGGCACGCCTAGGACCATGGCCCCCCTTTTGGGGACCAAGACGAAACGGCTTGCATTTTATGAATCGGGCTTTCGGAAGCCCGAGTAATTAAATTACATCAGGCCTCTTTTCAATTATAAGACTACATTTTGGGAAAGAAATGTCGAGACAGAAATGTACATTGTTCTTTAGGATATTAAACTAAGTGCAATCAATCGATGTCAAGTAATATTTGATTGTCTCGAAATTTAGCGCAGAATTTCAATCAAATGTGGAATTCAATGAAGCATTCCGCCAATCAGTGAACTTGGTTGTTTTATCACTGCAAGGCATCAACAGATCAAAGGGAACGGTGAACTGCTATCGGTCTTAACATTTAGCATGTTTTGACCACTTCAAATCAAAACACTGACTTTGCTTGGGTAATTAATCACAGGTTTTTCATCCCAGTCAGTAAATGGGTCTTAAAACATGGAACATAAGTTGTCAGCCAAGATTGTACTATAATAAGCGACAGACTTGAATAGTTATAAAAGACGCTCAGGTCAAAAGGCCAATTGCACGTCGCGAGATAAGAAGTTTATCAAAAGGTTGTGTTTTTTGTGGTTAACAAGTTTGCAGTTAATTAAACTAAATCTAATATTCAGCTGGAAATATTTGAGTTAATATCTGGTTCTGTCACATCGTAACTGATCTCGCCTGTGGCGGGTCTTTTGTTTGTGCTTCCTAAGACGAAATTGTTTGTGCAGTAAATACTGCGTCAATGTTGATAATAACACATACTTCAAATCTTTTGTTTATGGAAACACTTAGCGTTGGATAAGCTAAAGATATCTTCCTAAACAGCTGGATACAGTCCACAATCAGCACGGTGCTGTGTTAATTGCCCTGCCTTTAGCAATTTGCATTGCTTTGCTTCTAAGACTCTTCCCACGCAATAGACATGGGACCGCTCCGTCTTTGATGAACTCTTTTGATTTCCGCCTGGGAGAAACGTTTTGTCGTCGCAATCTTCACCTCAAGGTGACAACACTTGATCTTACAATGTATCTAACATGTCATAATCAGTTACCTTTGGAAATTGGTGTGCGTGACTAATTATTCTCGCTGTATCATTCTATTAAAAGAACAAGTTACAAAGTTGTGCTTTGCGTGTTAATCAGTCCCTGGGCTTGCTACAGCTGCATCTTATCCGGCTTCTCTTGTCCAACAAATCGAGATGCTCCATTTACACGGACAACGATTAAGAAAAACTGGGTCATCGAAAACAAGACAGCGGAGCGTGAGCTTGGGTCAGCCCCGTGTATTTCAGCGCTTCGGAGAGCACTCGAAGCAAGCAGTTATTCAACCATACCGCAGCAAAAGTAGAAAGGCAAGCGATCGTACTAATGGAATCACAGTCAACGTGAGCGGAAAGAGGTACTTCTTTACGGTGAAGTTGTTATCGCAGTTTCCTCACAGTTTACTAGCGCATCGGGCGAAACGATCGTTTTTCTACGATTCCATACGAGATGAATTATTTTTCGATAGGAATCGAACAGCGTTTGAAAGCGTCTTCAATTTTTATCAGTCAAAAGGAGAGTTGATGCTACCGGATGAGAACTTCCCCGAACAGCTCTTTGCAGACGAGTTGCAATTTTTTGGACTGTACCAGTATGTCAGCGAAGATATTAAGAAGAACAAGTTAGCAGTTCCTAGTGTCTTGAAAAAGAAACGCGTTGTCCCTTCAAGAAAATTCCAGAAGGAAGTATGGAGGATCTGTGAGATTCCTGATTCAAGCAGACTCGCGAGGCTGTTGAATTTGTTCTCATTATTAGTTATTGTCTGTTCTGCTTCAATTTTCTTTATTGACACTCTCCCTACTTTCAGGAGCACAAAAACCATGACCTCTACATCGAATTTTACATCGATCTCTACAAAGGATTCTATTTACGAGAAAAGCACCATATCGCCTGAAAAAGTCAAGATTATCAAGATCATCTCGATAGTGGAAGCTTGCAACATTGCCTGGTTTACGTTCGAGCTTCTCGTACGCTTCATCGTTTCCCCAGAAAAACGAAATTTTTTCCTTCGACCGTTAAACGTCATCGATTTAATCGCAATTGTACCATTTTACATCTCACAGTTTATTGCCTCTTCGTCCATTGGTACTCCGCTGTACATTTTGCGCGTGCTCCGTTTGTCCAGAGTTTTCCGGGTAATGAAATTCTCTCGGTACATTTCAACGATGAAAGTCCTTGGAAAAACTGTCAGAGCGAGCATTGGCGATCTATGGACGATGTGTTTTCTGAACATAATTGGAACTGTTCTGTTTGGTAGCACAACTTATTACTGTGAGAGTTGGGACGAGGGGACTGAGTTCGAGAGCATTCCTGTGGCCTTTTGGTGGGCCATAGTGACCATCACTACAGTCGGTTATGGAGACCTGGTGCCGAGAACACTTTGTAAGTCAAAAACCAATATTTGCTTTTAACGGAAATAAAACATGATTTTTTTTCGTGTGAAAGGAAAAGACGAATGAAGGTTTGAGAACGAGAAATGCTAAACGCGAGCCATAAGCGAGTGTTTCCAAGGGTTTCCTGCACTTTCTCAAACTTTCATGTGTATTTCTGTAAGTCAATAGAAGTACGGAGAAAATTACTTCTATTGCTTAGAACCAATGTAAGCATTCTTCTAAAAAAAATAAAATGACCATAATAGAGTTTAGAATACAAGGTAAAAGAAAAGTGGCCAGTTTACATGCTGGGCCTTTCGAAGACAGCGTCAGCCAGTGGTCTTGGGAAGTGATCTAGGGATTTCATCTTCAGCGATCTAACTTGTGATTAAGGAGAGGGAGGCAGTGTTTCTGACTTGTATATCTATAGCAGGAGCCCATGGGCTCCTGCTGTAGTACCCTGGGCCGGATTGTTCAAAATCAGGTTAAAGCTAACCCAGGATTAAAAGTTAACTGGAGTATTAATTTTTCTTGTATAAAAATGTTTTTCACTGCTTATGTTTAGTGTAGTTTGACATTATTCAAATTTAAAACTGAAGGACAAACAATAAAACAGAAGACCTCACCTAAAAGTTACACAACTGGGATCAAAATTCTCTCTAATCCTGGGTTAGCTCAATCAGACTTTGAACAACCACAGAATTATCAGCATGCTAAGCAGCACTGTCGTACATTTGCATCGATTTGCGCCATTCTCTTCCTTTCTGTGATTGGCTGACTGTTGTTTTTCAGGCGGCAAGATAGCGGGTGGCATCTGTTCTGTGTCGGGAGTCCTGCTCATTACACCGTTCCTGCCAATCATCTTTAACAAGTTTAACCGGTTTCAACAGCAGGCGGAGACACGCCCAACAAGTGCAAAGCAAGACACGCGTGATCATCCACGTGGACGCGCCTATTCCACACAGTACGACGCTAATGAATCGTTGATTAAGGAAAAAACGAGACGATTTACCATTGGTTAATGAAAAATAAAAACTACAGTCGAACCTCCGGTTGCGACCACCTCTCCTCAGCGACCAGTATTATAAATTATCAGAAGTTTCCAAGTCAACTCACTATATTTGAAACCTCTTGTAAGCGACCACCTCTCGTTAGCGACCGCGACCATTTTTAGAGCTAAAAGTTTGAAATTTTCTTTTGTTTTTAACCCCCCTTAAGGGACCACTTAGCAGATAATAAAGCGGAAATTATCGCATTGTCTGGGTAGTACAAGAGACGGACATTTCTCAATGGCAGTACCGAATATTTTTCTCGAAATTGACTTTTCACATAAATAAAACGTTTAAAACATGGGTCATTGGTCTGGGTCTCTGGTCGGTCAAGTCTCTGCAATTACCATATGTGACCTCTCACGCGAAAACGTTCCTTACGGTATCCGTTCGAACGGCTCAACGCAAGGCAAGTGAACTAACCTGCGATCAGGCTCCCAGCGAGGGCAGAAAAGAAAACTCTGGCGAGCGAAGCAAGCCGTTAAGCACGAAAAAAAGAATTCCGCGAATTGCGCCCCCTCGTCACGATCCGTTCTCAGCTCTCCCCGCTCGCCTTAGACCACACTTGGCTGGCTGGCACTAAACCCATTAACCCAATCGGGAGCCTGTTCGCAGGCTACAAGTGAAGGGATAATTTGAATAAAGATAGTCAATTTACTTGTTCCAAGACAACTTAAGACCACTTGGTTCTACATGAGTTGATAAACACTGAATATAATAAGTAATGACTCGATTTAATGAAACGCAAAAACTGTGAAGGTAAATGTGAGGAATTAATGAGATGTGGGCTGTGTAGGGGTATGTGTTGGGAATTATAAATGCGATGAGAGCTGTGTAGGTATATGTGGGGAATTAATGAGATGAATACTGTGTAGATATATGTGGAAGATTACTGAGATGTAGGCTGTGTAGGTATAATTGGAGGATTAATGAGATGTAATCTGAGTAGGTATATGTGGGGGATTAATGATATGTAGGTTGTGTAGGTATATGTGGAAGATTATTGAGACGTTGGCTGTGTAGGTATATGTAGGGATTAATGAGATGTAGGCTGTGTAGGTATATGTGGAGGATTAATGAGATGTAGGTTGTGTAGATATATGTGGAAGATCAGTGAGATATAACCTGTGTAGGTATATGTGCATGGGGGATTAATAAGATGTATGCTATGTAGGTATACGTGAAAGATTATTGAGATGTAGCTGTGTAGGTATACGTGGGGCATTAATGAGATGTAAGCTGGGTAGGTATATGTGGGAGATTAATGAGAAGCAGGCTGAGTTGGTATATGTCGAGAATTAATGAGAGGTAAGCTGTGTAGGTATATGTGCATGGGGGATTAATAAGATGTATGCTGTGTAGGTATACTTGAAAGATTATTGAGATGTAGCTGTGTAGGTATATGTGGGGCATTAATGAGATGTAAGCTGTGTAGGTGTACGTGGGAGATTAATGAGAAGCAGGCTGAGTGGTATATGTCGAGAATTAATGAGATGTAAGCTGTGTAGGTATACGTGGGGGATTAATGAGATATAGGCTCTGTAGGTATATGAGGGGGATTAATGAGATGTAAGCTGTGTAGGTATATGAGGGGGATTAATGAGATGTAGGCTCTGTAGGTATATGAGGGGGATTAATGAGATATAGGCTCTGTAGGTATATGAGGGGGATTAATGAGATGTAGGCTGTGTAGGTATATGAGGGGGATTAATGAGATGTAGGATATGTAGGTATATGGAAGGGAGTAATGAGCTGTAGGCTATGCAAGTATATGTAGGGGATTAATGAGATGTAGGCTGTGTAGGTATATGTAGGGGATTAATGAAATGCAGGCTGTGAGGGGATATTGGGAGTTGAAATTGGGAAGAATACTCAAGTATACTCCAGGAGGTATTGTTTTAAGAGAGATTAAGAGAGATGTGTATATTGCGGTGGAGTTAACTAGCCGCTCAACCATCTCATTACTTCCCCACATATACCTACACATCCTACATTTCATTAATCCCCTACATATAGCTACAAAGCCTACATCTCATTAATCCCTTACACACAACTTCACAACCTACATCTCATTACTTGCGCCCAACCATCCGGGTGGTGTCGCACTTATAAAGCGAAAGAACAAAAGGCTTGACTGTGAGCCAATGAGAAAGCACTGACGTCAGTTTGGACAGACGAGTTTCTGAGACCGGCTGAATTTGATTTTTCAAAATGGCGGACATACCTTTATTTAAAGCTATAATATGCTAATTTACCAAACATTCTTTATATGCGCGCTGTGTTCTGTAACGGCTATGTGATTTATGCTATACATACAGTTATATAATATACGCGTACTTGAGTTACAGTAGCCGGATTAAGCCCTGATTGATGACGTTTGTTTAAGGTTCTCTCTGCCATCTAATATTACACGTTGCAGCGAAAGGGTAGTTCAAATTCATCGACAACGTCTACCGTCTACGAGCGAAGACAACTTCCGGTGCCTTGCCGCCGTAAGCATGACAATTTTCAATGTTATTCCACCAGATATCATTGTCTCCGCAACATTTACATATGAGGTCAATTAAGTAGCGAGATCCCCGAGAAATGGAAGCTATGGAAAGAGAAATACCGTAATAATTACTTGGTTTGGAGAGGGAAAACCCCGAGTAACAACTCGCCATGTTCAAGGACGTTATTGATGACGATGGTCTTTCAGTGATAAAAGCCTTAAGCTATACTGAAGAAGCAGATGCAAACGATTGCCGTGTAGTAATGGGGAAGATGAAAAGGTATTGCATCGGCGAAGTAACGTAAACAAGATTGTTTCAGCAGGAGGGAAAAACTTCCTACCGAAACGCTTGACAACTTAATCGCTGAAAATACAAAAAAAGAGCTGCAATTTATGTCATTTTTTACGGTTTTTTACACGATACTCTCATCCGCGTTCGACTAGTCTTGGGATAAAACAAGAGCAAAGCACATAACGGCCACTTAGGATGACAAACTCCACGTTAAACAAGTGTATCGACCTGGATATATAATCAAGTATTCTTCCTCAGCCACCCCCCTGAATATCCCGTCACAGCCTACATCTCATTAATCCCCCACATATACCTACACAGCCTACAGCTCATTAAACAGCCTACATCTCATTAATCACCTGCATATACCTACACAGCTTACATCTCATTAATCCCCCACATATACCTACACAGCCTACATCTCATTAAACAGCCTACATCTCATTAATCCCCTACATATGCCTACACAGCCTACATCTCATTAATCATCCACATATACCTACACAGCCTACATATCATTAATCCCCTACATATGCCTACACAGCCTACATCTCATTAATCCCCTACATATACCTACACAGCATGCATCTCATTAATCCCCTACATATACCTACACAGCTTACATCTCATTAATCCTTCACATATACCTACATAGCCTACATCTCATTAATCCCCTACATAGACCTACACAGCCTACATCTCATTAATCCCCTACATATACCTACACAGCCTACATCTCATTAATCCCCTACATATGCCTACACAGCCTACATCTCATTAATCCCCTACATATACCTACACAGCAATACATCTCATTAATCCCCCACATATACCTACACAGCCTTCATCTAATTAATCCCCCACATACACCTACACAGTCTACATCTCATTTACCCTTCAGATATACCTACACAGTTTTCATCGTATTAATGTTCAACACATACCCCTACACAGCCCACGTCTCATTAATCCTTCACATTTACCTTCAGAGTTTGCATCTCATTCAATCGTTTCTAGAGTCATTACTCATTATATTCAGTGGTTATCGACTCATGCAAAACCAAGTGGTCTTAGGATATCTTGGAACAAGTAAATTGACTATCGTTATTCAAAGTATCCGTTCATTTGTAGCCTGCAAACAGGCTCCCGGTTGGGTTAATGGGTTTAGTGCGAGCTAGTCTAGGGCGAGCAGGGAGAGCCGAGGGCGGCATTGTGACGAGGGGTGCGCAATTCGCGGAATTCTGTTTTTCGCACTTAACGGCTCGCTTCGCTGGCCGTATTTTTTTTTCGCCCCCGCCGGACGTTCTTTCCGCCCTCGCTGGGAGCCTGTTCGCAGGCTAGCTCACTTGCCGTGCGTTCAGCCATTCGAACGGATACTGTAAGGAACGTTTTTACGTAAGAGGTCACATATGCTAATAAGGCAAAATTTTGACCCAATATGGTCTAAGCTCTCGTAAACGACCACCTCCCGTAAGTGACCACCAAGGCGTGACATTTTGAGTGGTCGCTTACTAGAGGTTCGACTGTAGGCGAGAGGAGGACTGAGGATAGCGCCACGTGATAACGAAAGCCATAGACACTTTGCATAAATGGCGCCAATATTTGAATAACAACACTTATACACCCTAAGCCTCACATTTATGTAAAAAATCCTTTGCCTGGAAACATGAATACGAGGCTAAGGATGTATAAAGTGTTGTTATTCAAATTTAGGCGCTATTTATGCAAAGGATCTATGACGAAAGTATGGAACTCAGTACAGTGTATTTGCAAAAGCGTCCAAACTAGTGAAACTTTAAATCGTACTTCAAGCTCAATACAATTAATATTAATGTCTTACTTTACTAACGATAATTAACTCAAATTTACTGGTCATTTTTCGTATTATCTTGAATAAACAAACAGAACAAATAAGTAGAGACGAATCTAGAGAACTGCTATTTATCATGATTTGTTGACCAGGTGCTGACTAGAAATTTGTTTTAAATCATGTCAATAATTAGTTTGTAATACTCAATTTGGGTCGTGAATTAGTTCCTGGAATTTGGTTAATTGCTTGAACTGTAACTGGAATTCTAAAAACCTTGAAAATTAGGTCATTAAGGTTAAGCAGTAATTCGTCTCTTGTTTTAATAATTGAATGAATGAATTAGCTTCTACCAGTTTAAATGGGCATAATTATGCAGCGTTATTGTAATTGGTCAATTAACTGAAATACGGTGGACATTCTCACGATTGAAATTCTTGATAATTGGCAAACCACAACATCGTTAGTGCGGTTCTCATTTGAGAGTCCAAAATTAATTGGTTTTGCATCACTACGCTGCACGATTGTCTTAGGAAACTCGCGCCACTTTTTCATCCAATCAGAAGTAAAACCAAAACCAATCGTGACCCACTCACACACGTTTTCCCGCGCTTCGCGTCAGCTACATGTAATTACTTCGAGTTTTGATTGGTTCGTTGTATTGTCTGTGTCCTTTGTGATTGGCTAGAGTGATTACTTTGGTTTTGGTTTTAAGGCGATACTCAATTGAAAACCGTAATTAGGTAAGTAATCACTAAGTCGTTTTAGTCATTTATTCTTTACTGGTAATTACTTCATTTGCGCTCCTAGTTTTCTAATTAGCACATCGAAGAAAACAACTCTTATCAATCAGTAGTTTTCGCGCATAACTGTCAACAGTCATGCAACAGTTTAAGTTAAGTGTTTTTTAAGCCAACAACACCCAACATGTCGCAGCGCTTCTCAACAGTGTTGCCAAACGCACGCAACATGTTGCGCCCAACAATGTTGCGAGATGTTGCGTTGAAACGTTGCGATCGTTTGGCCGGGGCTTTAAACATTTAACAGCTTTGCCGGTTTCGCCATTTCCTTTGAATTTTACAAACAAGACTTCGCCACATAATCGCAAAACATGAAATACAAGCCGTTTGGAGAGTGACGGCATTTGCTGTACAGATGCCAGAATTAATTTTGTTTAATTTTCTTCGCTACGTAAATCCCGCTTTAACGTCAGTAGGGACTAATTAGCATTGTGGCAATTAGCAAGAGATAATTTGGTTAAATTAACGTGGTCAATTAATTTTTTCAGGCCGTAAATTAGACCTGTTTTGGTAATTATAGTTTTCGAGGCCTATTTAATCTCGACGCCACTTTTACTGTTGCAGTGTTGAATTCAACGCTGAAGGAAATTTTTCAACTAGCGATATAACTGATCTATGGTATTCTACGCATAAAAACAGCTCGCATCGATTTCCCTTCGCTTTGAGCAAGAAAAAATTACATCGAGTGGTGAAAAAGGTAAGACTTTTTACAATTCTATTTCATATTGCCCAAAGGATGGTGGATAACGTCAAATTTTGTTAGAGGGTAGCAATCGGTTAACCTTCCTCCAGCTAAATTTCCAATGCATAGTTCACGAAAATATAGGGTTTTGTTGGTTTGGGACAATCGACAAACTGACAGAAAGTGAAGATGAAAAACGAAATTACCCAAAAAGACGAAACGTTCAGAATCGTAAGTTAAAATAGGTTGACGTAACCCCTAGAGTAGGATTGAATCTAGCAGATCCTTGCCTTGCCTCACTTAAATGCTTACGTAACCGCACGTCGATGATGCCTGTCTACTGTGAAATGACTACGTTTGTTGAACGTTGGGTGATTCAGGTCCCATCAACACTACGCCGGAGGAATTTGGAAACGGTTTATTTCTACGGTCAGGCCTACCGTCCACACTAATCCGTCACGAAAACAGAGCTTTTCGAAAACGCTCTTCAAATCGGAGGAATTTGAAAACTCCAGCTTTTCGTCAGTTCGTGTGGACGGAGAGCATTTTGAAAACGGAGCCTTTCAAAAAATTAATTGTGTCCCAATAATCGTGTGATTTCCCTGACCGAGTTTTCCTCAAACGGAAATCCAAAATGACCGATAATTGTTGTTCCTCCAACGTAGTGTGGACCGAAAACCGTTTGATGCGTTTTTTGAATGAAATCTCCGTTTTCAAATTCTTCCGGCGTAGTTTCGACGGGGCCCGATAATTTAACGAGAAATTCTAGACATAACCAAACATACAGTAAAAATCAGAACAAATTCCCGATAAATTGCTATTCATGATATATTGTATTTTCAACTACATTAGCCACAGAGAGAAAAATTCAAAGGAAAGAGACGAGGCCATTTGCCAAAAAATTAAGGGTGGGTAAACAAATTATATTTACGTTTACAATTACATTTTACATAAGGTCTTTTCACACGGGCGCTATCAACATTTAAAAAATATTGTTATTCGATCATTTTTTCCCTTCCTTTTCATTGTCGCAGAGCCCACCACGTGACCTCCAAACAACTGCCTACGAATAATGGTCTGCTCATGCGTAATACTGTCTAAATGTGTTTTGCTGCAAATGATACTGTGCTCGTGCGTAATTGTAACCGTGCTCTCGGGTGAAAAAGGGCAGATCTCTTACCTTAGCTGTCAGAGAGTGATTAAAATATATGAAAACAAATTTGGTGATCGCATGATAAAACAATTATTGGACTCGGTTTTCGCAAAATATCGTGATTTGTCAGTGTCTCTCGCAGATCATTGATCTGCTCGCCTCTGGAAATCACGATATTTTGCGAAAACCGAGTTCAATAATTTTTAATTGGCTCCATTTTGCCCGACTACTCCCTGGATTGCACGGCCCGGTTATTATTACATAACAAGCACATTTTGCGGGCCATGGTTCGTATTTTGGGCTGGAAAGAGTGGAACCAAAACAACAAACTGAACAAGCCAGATGTGCCGTCAAAGCGTATCGAAGAGTTACAATTAGGTATTTGGTATAAGCAGATTCGGCTAAAATTCCGCGATATCGTATCAAAATCAGTTCAGGGACTTGATATCAAAGGACATCGCCTCAGTAAAATACGCTATTGATTTGCTTATTCGTATTTTCGGGCTAAGAAATTTTGTTTAGCTATACTTTTCAGGTTTTTTTTTTTGTTTTTTGTTTTTTTCATTTTTGTCAATTACCATTTTTTTTCTTCATTTCTTAGAATCCCCTGAAGCTCCTGTACCTTGGAATTTGACTGGCGCGTCACGTGACTGCTTACCCCTCCAATCATGTTAGTTGTTTCCAGTACTCTTCAACTGCTACTCGCCATTGTGCTGGCGTTGTTTGGCGTGTGTGGAAATCTTGCCATCCCCTTTGTTTTTTATCGTACAACCCTCAGATGCCCTCACATAACAGCTCTGGCTGTACTTGACTTCACAGTAACGCTGCTTGGTCCAGGGCTCATGTTGCTAACTATTGTCATAGGTCCAACCTGGTTGGAACATAACAAGACACTCTGTCAGAGCTTGAGCTTTTTAAGTTCCTGGGCACTAATCACTTGCTTTCTAGTTCTTTTCTTTTTTGCTGTGTGTTGCCAAAAAGCACAACACGGTGTTTCTTTTCCTGAAAAACGCCGTAGCAAAAGAAGAGGATGTGGTGTCAATGCTATGCGTTTGTTAACAGGGTTGCTGGTGGTCGTTGATATTCTTCTGGGATGGAGCGTTTTTAACGACCTGCATTTGGTACCGTCCTGCAACTTACTTATCCATGTTCAAATCGTGTCAAAAAGTTCTGTCTTCTATCTCGCGTCTTCATTCATTTTTATTTCCATCACCATCTTCCTTGCTACCAGAGCAATGCGGAAGCAATGTCGACTGTATCCAGTGCAGATGTTCTGGGAAAGACATAAATATGAAATGAAGATAAACGATCCCGAAATGACCACACTGGCGTCTGTCAGCAGCTCAAACCAGTCACACGCGACCAGCAGGTCCAACCGGTCAAACGTTTCCAGAAGGTCAAGTGGTTGGCGTTCCGGTATGTTGTCCGTTACCGCCAGCCCACTCGTGTCCAGGAAAGCTTCGCAGCAATCTCTCGCAGCGGTATCACTCCGGCAAGCGCTCCTAAACGTTGCGCTTTTGTCGTTCCCGGGAAGAGGGGCGGGTGAAGATGTTGGAAGAAAAACGAGTGATTTGACATACCCTGTCGCCGCCATGCAAAAGAACGCCGAAAGGAAACCCAGAAGTGCCTCCAGTCCTCAGGAGCCTTTTGTTATCTCTTCTGGGATTCCGTTCGACTTCCCCATCCTCCCAGTTGGAAGGAGAGTGTTCAGGAGCCCTAGAATCCTGCCTCATTTCAAAGAACTCCAACGTCAGCGCTCTCTGTCACGTTTGTTGTTGCTGAAATCTTGCGTGACTGGACTGTGCTGGCTTCCTCTCTACGCTGCAGTTGCGTTACAGCTGTCCTCAGTGGAAAACCCGCAAGACTTACGCTTCTTCATTCACTGGCTAATTTTCCTTCCATCCTCTATCTCTCCACTTTTTTCTTTGTGTGACGCAAATTTCGGCCGGCGGTTTCTGCGACGAGCAACGCACTATGTTTTGAAGACATGCGCATGCGGCCTACACAAGGTCCAGTTCCAAACGGCCAAGTCAGATGACGAGATTGAGGGAGCTCGACAGGTTCGACTGATGGATGTGCGACCTCTACAGACAAACACATTGTGAGAAACATTTTGAGAACAGACATTTAATGATAAACTTTACATTACGGATTGACAAGAGTCCATCACCCGGAGCCTCCAGGCGTACTATAACACAGAGTCAACCGTTTTCCGTACCATTCTATTTTTAAAACTGTAATTAGCGCAACGGTCTCTTGGTTTTCCACGAAATATCTTACTTGTTTTGCAGATGGAAAATGTAAAATGGAGGACAAAATTGGGATCTCAGTCTTCGTAGTAGCAAAGAATGGTCTTAGCTCGGGTATCATTTGGTATTGAAAAGGGGTCAAGTGAAGACTCCTACAAGAGTTCTAAAAATAGAAAGATATGGAAAAGGGTTGACTCACAGGATCAGTATAGGAGATGGAGGCTCCGGGTAATGGGTTCCTGGGATTGACCATCATATTTTTGGGTGGGGAGGGTGAGCTATTACCAAATTGCCCTTCTGCGCTGGAAACTGACCGAGAAAAAAAGCATCGTGTATACCATGTCGCGAAAAAGGAAATATATGCACAAACTAAAGTTTTTAGACATTTCTGCGTAGAAAAAATCGTTTAACTCTTGTTCTTGTCGAATGTCGTGTATAGCAAGCCACGAAGAAGGAAATTATATGCACAAACTTAAGTTATGAGACCTTTAATATCTGCCCAGAAAAATCCTTTAAGTCTTGCTCTTTTTGAATTGTAAATAATTCACCGGACAATTTTTATGAAGCTGAAGATTTACATCATTTGATTTTCAAGACAAAACGCACGCTGGATAATGGCGTAATGTACAAAAGCCCAATTTTAAAACCACTGTTTAGCTTTTACAACAATCGACGTATAAATTCAGGGAAGCTTAAAAAAAAAGTTTCTGAACTGACATAAACTAAAGCTAAAAAGAAAAAATATGTTTTTTGAATAATAATAATAATAATAATAATAATAATAATCGTGATGTTGACAACAGTGAGTAAATCGGAAGCCCTAGATGGGGTTTTACTGTCTGATAGCTGAGTGTGGATTGTCTATTATTATATCTGTCAATTAGTATGGGCGCTGTGATTGGTCAATTTAGCGGGCCGTATTCTCCTGTACGGCCGCTTAAAATTTTAAGCTGTTTATGTTACCAAAATGTTTTGTGATTTATCACCAAGTGTTATTAACTTTTTGAGCAAATAAAAGTTTAAAACTTTCTTTTACTTCTAAAATTGTGTATTAAAACCTACTAACGACTTAAGAGTCATTTAATAACGATTTCAAATTGAGTCGTTTTGCTTTCGAGGTGCGTCAGAAATTTGAAGCCTTTCCGCGTGAATAGAAATCGTTCCCGAACCCGTCAGGCACACAGTAGAGATATAATAAATCTTACTAACCTCGTCTTCTCGGTTCGTACTGTAAGTTACGGATCCCTGTGTTCTCCTTCGATTTATGGCCCGCGCGCTTCGCGCTTGGGCCATAAATCGATGGGGAAAAACTCGGTCCGTAACTTGCAGTGCGGCCCTCGAATTCGGTTAGTAAAAGGTACATCCTCAATTAACTTTACTGTGGTAGCTTTTGCTCCTTTGGCCACTACACACATTTTGCATTCTTATATTTTTCTGATTTTGTATTTTTGTTAAGTAAGTGAAATTTATGTAACTAAAAAAGTGTAAATAAATTGAATTGACTACTATTCCTAAGATACTCATCATTTTTCGGCAGTCTTTTCGCAAGTTAAGTTATGGTTAAATTTCGTTTACAAATTGTATTTGTTTCATTATCGTTCATTTGTCTTAATCCCGTTGGTATGTTCTGGTTATTCTCTAATTAAAGCGAGCAGGGAATTCTATTTAATTCCCTTGGTCAGTAAACCCGACCATATTTAGACCATGTATTTAGTAGAAGCAGTTGCAGTAGTAGGTTCGATCACCAGCCCCTGTTCGGGGAAGGAGCACGCGCTCCTCCTCCGAAGAACGGGGAGGAACGTAGACCGTACACGAGAGAGCGGCGGAAATCGAGCCTATTGCAGTAGTAGAAATAGCTGTAGTAGTTGCAAACGGCTTCGAAGAATAAAAGCTATCGAAGTCCCCACCATTAGCGTGTCTTGCTGTAATCTAAGATAACTTTCCAACACGTTTTTAACTGACAGCTGAGATCTGAGCTCTCCAAATTCTCTAATCGCTGAGATTACAACACCCTCATAGAGACCCTCAATATGACCATAGACGGGTTAACGGTCCAGTTTTATTTTTAAGGTATTATACAAGTTCACCTAAGCCACGAAAAATAATTTTATAGTGGTTTATACATGCACAGGGTTATGATCTCAAGTCAGTTCCATCTTGCCTTCGAAAAATCTCCAAAACCAACTATTTTCCTCCACTTTCATCAACTCATAATTCGCGCTTTCGCGTCACGCTCTTTGAAGGGAAACTGGGGCGAATTAGGAATGGTCAGCGGAATTACACAACAACTAACTTCTAAAATGGCCGACACGAGGGTAGAGGATAGAACACTGTCCGGTCTCAGATCATTGGCAGAGACGCTTGATTACACAGAAAAATCCTGGATTGAAACTAAGGAAACTTTAGATAAACTTAAGACCTGGGCTTTGGTTCAAGAGAACAGGTATTTTTACTTATTAGATTTTACACAGCTTTTTAGACACCTGTCTTCGAGCCACATGCATAAATATTATTTCAAGCAAACAGGGTCGTCTCTTGAAGTCTTTGAACTTCTTTTCCATAATTTTGGACGCAACATGGTATGTGGCAATTCTTTCATCACCTACCCCCCCACCAACTCCCCACCAGTGACAGTCAATTTTCTGCCCCGCCATCGCAGGCCCCCCCCCCCCCCCCCGCAGGGATACGGGGTTACTCGTCGCAAATTTTGAAAAGAATCCCTAAGAGGTACCAATTCTGGAACAACACGTTATCTCCTGTGAAATTTTTTCAGGTCAATACTCTAAAAGTTACCACGAAAGCTCCTGCTGTGGACCCTTTGGGGCTGAGCACCCTAAGAGGTACCAAATCTATGCTTTCTACCCCAAAGAGGTACAACAAGCACCCCCGTCCTTTTTACATGGGAGGCCCCCTCCCCCTAGATGCTCATCATCGAGACAAATGCCAGGGGGATGATTTAATTCTTGAAAGATTTTATTTTGATCTATACCTACAGATAGCTAATGAAGACCATTTCAATTTCAATCTTATAGATGCTTTGTAACAGAGGCAAATATTGTACAGGTGAAAGATGTCATTGTGGCCTGCAAAAACGCTTTGCGTGCACAAACACGTGAATGGAAAGAACAACAACTCATCCTTTGTTTGAAAGCTTTAACGGAGGCCTTTAGATTCTTGAGAAACTGCTGTGCAGAAACACCAAAAAATCAGAACAGTGTAATGTAAGTTAACAGGTTGTGACAACTTGAATATCTGGTAAAATCTAGTTAGCAGAAAATTAGTGTATGTTGAAAATGAAGACCTCCAAATCCTCCAATTATTCTTTTTCAAAACTTCCACACCAAAGATACGCCAAGGTTTTTTAAATTCCTCACCACACGCTTGGCAAGTGGCCACAGTCCCATGCTGAACAATGCTGTTTTAAAAACTCCAACCCAACATGGGTGGGAAAATTTGGACTCAAATGAATAGTATAAGATGCCTGTTATCAGTCAGGATGTGGGTGATAAACTAAAAGAGAAGTTAAGAAGCCAGAGCTATCATGTCAATTCGTCTTATGTTGTTAAGGGTTTATAAGTAGCACCAGTAAATATAAATGTGCACGCCACTATAAGCCAAACACTTCAATCGCTTGACAGTACACAAGAAAAATTAAAAGGCTATGCTAAAGATTTTTGACGTAACCTGCTCTGAATGCACCATGGCCATACAGACCACTAGAGAATATAACATTGACGTCAGCTATTATTATTTATGTACCAACCTGAGAACTATTAATTGCCTAAAAAAGAGGTCTTTTGTTTCTTTCAGTTTGGCCTAATACTGACTTAACTGCTTCAATGTGAACATTTTACTAAGACAATGTTTGACTGTTATAGCTAAGCTTTTAACTTTTCATTTTCTTTTTAATTTTTTGTTGTTGTGTAGTCCCAGAAAATATGCCTAACTCCCCCACAGAAGTGATTTTTATAAGATCCCCACCTTGCTGGAAAGTACAATTAAGCTTCATACATTTCTTTAAATTTTCTGGTCTTACAGAACCTCGCATCCCCCAGGAAATTCCAATCCCTTCTGTGTAGGGGAGGGAAGTATGGATATTATCTGGACCCACATATTGCTGCCAGTTTCAATTTCCAATAAAAAATGATGCAGAAATGGCCATCACCTTACTTCTGATCAAGTGTGGTTGCATACTGCAGTACAAACATTTCTTAGGCCAGAGGGAGAATGAACTAAATAATATTTATTCACTAGATTTATCAGGTATATTTTTTTCTTTTCTGTAAGAAATCATTGGGTCTTTTTTTTCTTCAAGGTTTTGGGATTTTAGGGTCAGAGGGTCTTAAATCTTTGGGTGATGGTTTTCACAGCACTCAAACTCAAATCTGGCCTGGAAAAAAAATTCTTAGAATCAATGGGAAATTGTGCCTGCAGGAAAGGTTCTTTCTTCATTGGCACATGAAATTATTTAAATTAAAGTGTTGTTTAATACCTACAGATCATCAGGTGTGTTGGAATACACAATGGATATCACTGTCATTTTGTTGAAACCAGAGTTCCAAGAAAGTGAAAAAGGTGATTCACAATGATAATATCAAACATTTATTACCTTTTGTCAAAGTCCAAATAAAACATCATTGTTCTGGCAGTTTTGGTAATTACACACTAGGAAGACATATGTAACCCTTAGGGTATATTCTGTTAAAACTTAACTACATGTTGTGCAGCATGAGAAAAGAGTACAACATGACTGTGTGATTTAGGGCTTTCAGGAGCTATTCTTGTCCCCTACTCGGACCTTACCCCCACTCTCCCTGCTACCCATCTCTTTTTGTACCTGGTGTGTAGGGTACAGGACCGTAGCTAGTTACAGACAAACTGAGGTACTCGCCTCAGTCATTTTTTTGTTTTTGTTGTTGCCATTTTTTTGAAGGGGGAAAGTTAACACTGCAAACAAATAAACAAACAAACAAGTAACATTGCCTCAGTCATATTTTTTTCTCGTTATGTCCCAGGGGTAACATCTCAGACCTCAAACTCTGATAAGGAGACACTTATTCCAACACTATGTTTTGTTTGAGTACTCCTGTACATGTAATATTTAGTATTAACATTACTGTTGTTCTCTAGGAGCAGATGTCGTTGTTGATGCTGTAAGAAGTAGTCTGCAGCTTCTTGGAAATACAGTTGTCCAAAATGATGCCACTCAGCAATTTGTGTGGAAAAAGTGCTTTCCACGATTCTTTGTGTGAGTTCTTACAGCTTTGTTAAAAATGCGTTGCTGCTATCAAAGAGGTTCTATCATGAGTTACAATCATTGTAGGACTACATGTGCACAGAGTTTGATAGATCTCAAACTGAAAAGGTTGCGCAGATGTTTCCAAATGCTAAAAACTAATATTACAAATGTTAATTTGTCTTTTTCAAGGATTCACTTAAATCATCAAATTTCACTAGTGTTGACTGCGTATTCAATTACTGTATTTCCAGGAATATATTTTCATCAACAAATCACAGAGTTCAGGACTGTTTGTGTATGATTATATACAACTGTTTAAATGAACACAGGAGGTAATTATATTTAACAATACATCTTCTCCCCTCTCCCATCCTCCCTTGTCTTGTTCTGTCTTGTCCTCCCCTCTTCTCTTCCATCTTCTCCTCATCTCCTCTCCCCTCCCCTCCTACTCTTCTCTCCTCTTCTCTTTCCTCCCCCTCATGTCCCCTCCCCTCCTACTCCTCTTCCCTCTTCTCCTCTCCCCTCTCCACATCTTTTCTCTTTTGACCTCGCCTCTATTCCTTTCCCCTCCTCTCCTCTTTTCAGCCTTTTTTTCAGAACTTTAGTGAGATAATAAAGAGTTCTTCTACTGTACATGTACTTTCAATTCCAGATTACAGCTTGTTAGTGATCACGATGGTCTCAAGATTATTTCGCACATTGTACACCTGTGTTCTAACAAATCTCAGCTTGAATGGGGGTTAGTACTATATATTTTCACAACTCTGTGTCCATTATCTCTCATTTTCCTCTCCTTCCCCCCCACCCTCTCCCACCTTCCTGGAACAAGAGATGAAACAAGTAGAAACTTGCATTGACAATGCAGTATAGCTATTAAAAAGAGGAATACGGTACTGGACTGATGTGGAATTCTCAACAGAGACTCTTGTTTTCAGATGGGTACTCTCAGTACAAGCTTTTGGTTATAATAACCAGCTGAATGCCTCCTTTGAAAGGTGTTTTGACTTTATGGTTAGTGTAACAACTTGGGTTTCAAAGGGTAGCTAGGCCAGTGAAAGTTAATTATGGTCCGGGTAAAGTTGTCATGATGTGTTCTTGGTCGAGTCTTTATTCTTGTAGTGCCTCTACCCACCTTGAATTGCACAGTCATATGGGTGCCGTTGAACTTTTGACATGTAAATGTTTTGCTGACTTGTACCCTGTGATGAAGTTGTATTCTATCTAGTCAAAGAAGTGATACTCCCCATCACTTCATGCCACAAAAGTTGAATGCCAGTGGCGATGAGTTATTGAATAATAATAATAATAATAATAATAATAATCAATATTTAAACAGGGTGACCCCTTCAGTTGCAGGACTGGTATCAACGGGGGCCCTGTATAACGTAAAATAAAAAGAGCATGTATAAATAATATATATCTATAAAAAAACTAACTACTTTAAAAGATGCGCTGAAATGTTTAAAAAATTAAAAAGCTTAAAAAGGTAATAGCGTTCTCATAAAAATTGGATATCGAATTGAAAATGTTCTAAAAAATAACCTAAGAAAAAAAATCGGAGATAGCCTTGAAACGTTCCTTAGGTGGCAAAATCTTTATGTTTGTTGGAAGGCTATTAAATGTGAATGTACTATTGTTACTGAAATGCACTCAGTTGAGTTGCATTTCACTCAGTCTCTAATATGTTAAATTTTAATTTAGTATTACCGACTACACTTTCAAATATTCCACAGTAAGCTCTTTGGTTACTTTTAAAAATGATATTCCTTTTCTTAGGTATTTAATTTTGGATTATTTGATCTGCAATGGTCTTTTCCCTGAGATGTACCAAGGAATTGAATTTGATCCAGTAGCTAGGTAAGATTGTTGTCTTTTGTGATGAAAGAGAAATGCACTCTGTTCTAACTCTTTCAAGGGATGTATACAAATGTACCTGCCAACTTTTTCTGAGTCAAAGGCGTGAGATTTTTGTCCACAGGATGACTGTTTTTCGTAGACAACCGGACCTTCGATATGTATATTTGTCTCACTGTGCATCTTCCAAAAAGACAGCACAATCACTGAAGCCATTTGGTATGAATCTCTATTGCTTCATGGCTCAAAATGTGTGCAAAAGGAAAATGCAAGCATTTGAATTTGTACTGTTTGTAAACTAACACTACAGATGAGTCTAAAAATGTTCGCAGATATGCACTTCTTATTTTAATTGTTAAACCCTTTATTTGTATTAACTCTATGTAATAAAACCATTTAATTATACTGTGACACACCCCACAACTCCCATCCATAATCTTTTTTACAAGTTAGCTAATCAGGGATTGGGAATTTGTTTTGCACAGCCGTCTCTTGTTGCATAAAGACTACAACTCAATTGGGTTTTCCTTAAATGTTGCCCTAAGGTTTTGCAGATTTCCATTTTCTGTATTTATCTGGCATGTCAAATTTGGTCAAAGGACATAGGAGCATTGTCAAAAAAAGATGTCTAGCTGACTGCTTCAAAATTTACTTCACGTTTATACCTCCTTGTAGCTAAAATGTTACATTCATAAATATACTCAATTTTGGAAACCTTGGGGGAAAATTAAGCATTTATTTGCACAGCACTGACACAAGCCATCTAGAATACCAAGGTTGTTGGGTTGCTACAGTAAGGCTCATAATTTGTGTGTTTTTTTTTTTTTTTGGTACATTACACTGATAGTAACTGTGGTTATGGCATTCTTTCCTTTTTTATTTTTGTAGGATAATTTTGTTGGACTTATTGCAGGTCAAAATAACAGGTAATTAAAGATGAATGTCAAATGATTTTCTGCTTTGATGACAATTGGCCAGGTTTGTTTTCAGAGTCTGTGTATCTAACCAGTTTTAAAAATAATGTTAGGTCTTTTTTTTCTCAGTTGGAAGTTTTCTCACAGGAAGTGTCATTGTCAGTAAAAGTATGCTGTACATGTTTTGCAGATGCTTTAGATGAACCGAATAATAAATCAATAAAAGGACAATCTGAGGATGATTTTTATGCAACATCATTAGGATACCTTGCCGAACAGTTTGAGAGCCATGCTGTCAATATTACACAAAGACTACAGCAATTGGATCACTCATCTGATGACTTTGTAAGCATTTTGCACTAAACAGAAGCAAACATTCAACCTCGCTCCAGGCTATCTCTTCTTCCCATCCCCTAGAGCAAGAGTGAGAGACCAAAAAAAAAGAGAGAGAGGCATCTGTCTCTCACTCCAGGAGGAAAGAAGAAGAGAGAACCTTAGAACAAGGTTGGCAACCATTAATATTTCCCAGTACCAACATATTCCTCTGCACATATTCATTGTCAGCATTCATTGTAGACATCAATACCAGTACAGAGACCAGACATTCTTAAAACACAGATATTAATTTGCCCTTTTTGCCTGTAGTTTCAGGTGTTGATTGTTACACGGCTGTTAGGCATACTGTCTGTCAGTACTGGACTGCAGTCAAACCTGGCTGGCCTGCAGGAAAGAACCTCATTACTGGTCACATGTGTAGGTTGGTTACATTTAACAATGTTGGTTTATGTGTGTGTTTAAAGCTGATTTTCACCAATATAGTGACAAACTGGTTCATGGTTGACATGCTAGAGTTCAGATTGAGCTGCCCGGGTTCAAACCCTGTCTGGGGTCATTCCTTTGTGTTTTTCAACAAGACACTTTACTCATACTGACCCTCACAGTCTCTCTCTCTCTCCACCTATGGGGATAACCCTGCAATTTATTAATATCCCATCCAGGGGGGGGGGGGGGGTAGTAGAAATACTCCTTGTTGTTTATTTCTTCAGAAACCGGGATAGGCGCCCGTGATATGGACCACTAGGCTCAATGTAGCCAGAATAGCCATTCACAGAGCAGATTTGGTTCATCTTGCCTGCTTGCAGAGCTACTGTAAATACAATAGAACCCCATTAATCTGGTCACCAATGGGCCACAAAAATCTGGCTGTATTGACGGGATGGCCGTAGTTAAGGGGTTCTTTAGATAAGAAAGTGATTGACCGAGCTTTTGTTTGGGCAAGATTAAAGTTGCCGTAATAACAAGGTGGCCATATTAACAGGTTGGCCATAAGGAAGGGTTCCACTGTAATATAACAGAGCCTAATCATAAACGGACAGTGAAGCACCACTATCTCTCCTTAAAAACTGTACTTGTAACCCATCCACTCATCAAAAGAGATTTGACTACTGACTATAATATTATTATATTTATGTCCCTTATATGCTATAAGATTATCAGTGTAATTATTAGATTAGACAAGACTAGCAGTACTGCACATGTAGTCATAAAGCCACAATCGATACCTCATAGTGACTCCATCGTTAGACAAATGATTACACATGCTTCTTCCTAAGATTAACATCAACTAAATGCTTTCACATAGTTTACATTGCACTTCACTAAATCCAGAACTCTGGCAGTGTCATAAACTAGTTTGAAATATTTTATTTCCAAGTTCTAATGTTAGCACTATAAGGTATATTGTGAAACTTCACTCAGGTTGTTTTTCTATAATTCTGAACAGATCATGTAATAGCTAACTAGAACTGGTGCCATGGGTACTTTAAATATTCACTCAAGGTGAATTACATGTAATTTTTATGTATTTGGTGAAAAACAATATCTTTGCAGATTTATTAAAAGAAACAGCTAAGCCTGAGGCCAAGGCAACATTCACCAATGTGAGCCAACTTCCACAAGGTGTAGACTCTGAGGAACTAAGTCCTAGTCATGGCTTTCAGAGAGATCTAGTGCGAGTTATTGGGAACATGTGTTACCGGCACATAGCCAATCAGAACAAGGCAAGCTGTCTTTCGTGTTTGTGGATTATTCTAAAGCTACAATTTTAAAAGAAATAAATTCAGTTTATAAAACAGGTTTAATAATTATTGTATAACAACCACGACCAGTTGTAATCCTGTTCCTGGACCTGGGAATGAGATTACATCAAAGTGAATCAATTCAGCGGGGGCTGGGCTTTTTCGGTATATCTAACAGTTCTGTGCGTTATTATATTGACAGGTGCGGGAACTTGAAGGGATTCCTTTATTACTGGATCACTGTAATGTTGATGATCACAATCCCTGTATCCTTATCTTAATTCAGCTGATATCTATTATACCGACCGTGTGTGTGATATTATATCTCCTTGTAAGATGTGACTTTAAACTTCATTGTTTTAGCGCTCGTAGCCTCAACTCTAAGACTTTTTTCTTGTTGCAAGCTACAATTTTTAAATAGGTGAAAATGAAACTTTCGTTCTAAAACGAAAGCCATGAGATCATTCAGCGTCACAACAAACAAGAAGACCTACTGTGAATTTTACACCAAATCATTCATGTTATTCCAGTCTTCCTGTCCGTTGTCTTGCACAGTCTTCATTATTTGCCATTGCGTTTTTCTGCCGCTTCTAATCTTCTAGCGGCACGTCATTATGAAAACATTGGTTTTGTAATCAAATTGTTTTTTTTTCGTAACACGTTTCGATCTTCCTGATTAATTGTAAGCTTATTATTACTCCTTGGATGTTCTTCCTTAGATGTCAAATTCTTTGAGGTTTCCTTTTTAAAATTTGGAAGTAATTTTGTGCATCAGATAAATGGCTACTGTATATACTGTAAAATACTACTGTATGTACAGGGACGCTCATTTTACGAGCGTGGGTGACCTGTGGCTCAAGGCGTTTCTAAAAATCCGAGTCGGAGCTCCGTTTTCATCAAGATCTGTTGTGATATCCTGAAAAACAATTAGCCAATCAGAAGCCTTTTTCTACTGTCCTGATTTCCCGCGATATGGCTAGATTTTAAGCTGAATGTGGTAAATACCTCACGTCATGGTCAAATACGAACCATGGTCCGACAAAACTTGACTGATATGGAGGACGCGATGAAGCTGACAACACTAACCAAAACCTTTGGAAAGAAATCAACAGCTATTTCTGATAAAAAATGAAAAGACATCATTTGTTGTGTAGACAAAGAAATTTCAAGTGCACTGGTAAAAAGAATACCTGTTTCGCTTCAAACAAACAGTTTTTTTAAACAGACCTCTCTTGGCGCTTTCAAATCTTCCTCCCCTGCGGGGAGGTCTGAGATTCCATACTGATGACGTTACTCTACAGAGATCTGTGTCCTGCCTCTGATTGGTTGTTACTTGCGCGCGAAAATTCAAAACCGAACAACGACCAGTGATGTCATAAATATCGGATAAATTACAATCCGTGGGGAGTGACAGAGAGCCTGGAACAGGCTGGGGATGAAATCAGTCATACTTCGAGCTAAAAGTACATTTCGTCAACTATAATCAACCTTTTAGCGAACATATACTTTCCATTCGTCTCCAGGAGATCCTTGTTTTACGGTATCTTCGCAGAAGTAGTCATTATTGCACATGGCTACAGCATAGATGTTCTCATTGATCACTCTCCACACAACGAGCCGGTGACACATATTTAGTGCAGTGGTGCTGTTTCTCCCCCAGCTATCAGGGTATCCAAAGGCGCCCCACTCAGCGCATTTACGAGAAAGCGTTGAGTTGTCATCTGGGAACGTTGAAAATGAATCGCACGCCTGGGGTGGGGTAGTGGTCTTGCCGGTGAAGAACTGAATCACTGCCTCCCCCAAGGAATTGGTTTTGGTTGTTACGTGGAACACTTTTCCTGGAATCTTCTTGTGACAATAAAACCTCATCTGCTCGAAGCCCATGGCCGCTCTGAGGTCCCTAAAGCCTATCATGTTAAGCACATGGTCATTTGAGTTGTAGTTTTGGAGTTGTTCTCTGTAACCCCTAACTTCGATCTGTTGCTCCTTAGACGGGAGTGAGCCATCGGTGAGTTGAACTCGTCTGACCAGCGTCCATCCCCCTGAACGAAAAAATGAAACGAGAACACTGAACTGAATGATGAGTGCTTTTCCTTATCATATGGCTACCTAGCTTGCTGAGCGAGCAAGATGAATCAAATCCTGCGCTGTGATTTGCTACGCGAGCGGACAAGATGGCGCCCGCTCGTGATTACGCGCCGTGTCCCGCGGTAAAAATTTGTTCTTTATCTCACGTAATAAATCCTTTATTGACCAAGTATTTTTGGTTAGATGGCTGGATATTTGCCTCATTCTTTTCTGTTTTTGAGTGTTTATTGACCTCGGCTCCGTCTCGGTCCATAAACACGCAAAGAAAAAGAACTTGGCCAATGTCCAGCCAGCTTGGTCAATAACCCCTATCCATCTGAAAACTGGACAAGAAACTCGGTGTTAACCATGGGTTAACATCTATCCTACGATTTTTCGACACTGCAGTAGCCAGACAATAGTTCTTACAGAAGCAATATCAACACATAAATGTAGAATGAAAATTCATTTTAACTTATGTATCAGTCAATTTGAAACTTTCACATTCCCCCGAGTAACCCCTCCCCCGGTGAATTTGACATTTTTCGATTTTCAGTTTGTCCCCATCCCCCAGGCTAAAAATAGTACTCAAGTGCCCAACCTAGGGGTCATACTTGGCGAACAAATACCCCTGCCCCTGTCGTTGTATTCCCGCTCCCCTGGGCACACCAACAAGTCAAATACCCGGGGTATGCCCTAGGGGAGGGGGGGTATGTTGATGTCTATCTCGTCTAAGTGTCCTCTAGTCTTCATCGCCCTCGTGATTGTAACTGCCACCCAATGACATACACTTATTCTCGTTGCGCAACATAAGTTTGTTTGTTCTTTTCCGCATGATTTATTTTTCTTACCTTCGTCGGTGGTCATGTCACAATAGACTTTGAGTGGATTCCCGGATGCATCTGGATCAATCCAGAATTCACCATCCCCCACTGAGTCCTCGCTTTGTCGTATATCTTTGCACGAGCGACCTGGGGCCCAGTTTGTGGAACCTTTTTTCACTGAAATTAATTTTTCAAATAAAAAAAATAAAAAGATAAATCCGACGTTTCGGTGTCTTCATGACGCCATTGTCAAGGTAGTGAAAAAAAAGGAATAGCAATTATGGCTGTGAGTTGGAGTTTTGTTCTTGTCATTTCAAAACAGGCAATGAATTTCATCCACAGGAAAGCTAACTCTTTTGGATCATGATTTATGTGTCAGTTCGATTCAATGTTTGGGTTCATTTTACTGTTGCTCCAAGGTATTAAATAATTAATCATGGTGTCACAAAGAGGATGAACGATTTTATTTTGTGGATTTGAATCCTCTGGATTTCAAACGTTTGGAGTAAAATCTCTATGTACAATCGATTCTCGACTTTTACATTTTCTTTGTCTTGTAAGAAAAACTTTAAAACGTAGGATTTGTACAAGAAAACATGCAATTGTTGTTCTCTTGTTCAAAACGAAATAGTTTATTAATCCGTTTTTGCGAGAATGTAACTATTTTTCGTAGCGTCTTTTAGCTCGGTAAAGTGTTTCTTTAAACCCCTCGTCATCTCAATATCGAAAGATCAATGCTCCGTACAAATCCCCATGTTTTCTATGTAATTATAATGACAGGAATTTGGTGTGTTGTCACCCTGTCTGCATGGGAACTTCAAGGGTGTGTTATACGTTATACGTTATACCTCTCACAACATTGTCCATGTAGGTGGAATTCGCGCAGCTTGTGTAGTCTTCAGGTCGAGTCGCTCGTGTGGCCGTGTTCATCTCGCATTTTTTTGTCCCGCCAGAAAAAAAGTTAATGCTGCGACAAGAACTCTCTCTGGCGCAGTTCATATAACACTGGCTCAAACTGTTGGCCTGAATTTCCTTGTACTTGTGTTTCAAGAGGCAAAATCCTCGCTGTTCGTGAGCTTCTTTACAATCCTCGTCATTTTCACCTCGAACACACAAGCATGCAATAGCCGCTGAGAGAAAGCAAATTCCCAAAGTGTTTTTCATGTTGATGAGACTTGCAATAGTGAATACTGATAAAACATTGTCTTGAAGTACGTGAACAGAGTATTTCTCAACAGATGTTCGAGTTGCAAAGTTTCTCATCGAGTCTTTGTTCGCTTGTTTTGGAACGTTCTTGAAAGCAACTCATCTTTTGTTTTTAGTTTAAGGTTACTGAAACCTTCACGATCTGGTTGCGCGTAATACTACCAAATAGGAGCGTTTCTTTGATTACATATCAGAATAGAAGCTCTAAGAATTATAAAGAATTGTGTGTGAGAAATACTTATAAAGTGAATTACCTGGTCTGAGATTAAGCGACACGAAACCTTCGGTAATTGCATCGAAATCAAAATATTTTCTCTCTCTCCAAACAACCTACATTAAACTATTTCTTTCAACGAATCCATGTTTATCAGCACACTGTTTTAACTCCTAGTGTTCTATTAATTAAGATAGCGGCCTCTACAAAGCGCATTCGTTTTCTCGAACCGTCCTTGTTTAATAATTGTTTTCAAGTGTTGACGAAATACTTCAGAAGTAAACAGAATTAAACACAATATGACGTTTGTCAAGTTCTTGTCTCTTGGTGCTGTTTGGTTCTAAGATGTTTTTATAAGTAAAATTTTGAACTTGGACACTTTGAGAGCGAAATGGTTGAGGTTTTTTTTCTTTCCATTCTCGATGAATTAAAATAAGTTCTCAAACTATTTTTTCTGTGGACATTTCTGGAAGAAATATTTCAACTTATCGTCTAACCCAACCCTCGTTTTCACGCCCTTTACCGACGTAATGCATTGGTGCACAAGCGGATAAATCATAGGCTTTCAACCAATCAGAAATGGAACCCATTCAGCAGCCCACGACTTGCCACGCTTTGTTTTCAACTAATTACCATTGTTCATGCGGGTTTTGAACGAATTGTTATTAAAATTCGTTGTCATCGACCTTGACCTAAAATAATTTAGATATTTGCCAGTGGGCCATCTTCGCCATCAGGAATCTTCTGGAGAACAATAAAGAAAATCAGAACATTGTTTCATCAATGGATCCTCGAGGGCTTGCCAACTCGTCAAGATTGCGGCAGTTTGGAGTCGAGGCTGTCGAACTGGACAATGGAAGAATCAAGCTCGTCCAAATAACATGATCTACACGAAAGAATAATTATACTGCAGATGATTATAACAGTAAAATTGATTGGGTAATAAAATCCAGTGGCTTGAACATAGCAACTCAAAGTAATTGTGAGAGACTGAAGTCAAGATACCTGAACTTTTAATTTTTTTCCATACTGTGGATCGAAGGGCAGTTAAGGTCCGTAAACACGGCGCGGATATGTGGCCAATATCCAGCTTTCTATACAGAACAAGCTTAGTCAATAAAGGATTTCTTTAAAAAAAAATCCCCCACCCCGCTAAAAAAAGGTCGACCAGAAAATATCAACCCTAAAAAATCCCCATGCCGTTGATATCAAACCCTAAAAAACTTTCACATCTCTTCGTATTTTCAAAGGCCCAATCACTAAGTTTTAGAAGCTCTTAAGTTGTTTGGAGGACTGTTTGCAGTCAATTCGTATCTAACTGTTATCAATGACGTCAGAAAATATTGTTCTACAGGTATATGGGGAGTTTCCGCCAGATAGTTAGTCTCCTCCGCAGTCGTTTTTTTGGAGGTGAGGCGGATGTCACGCAACGCTACCCGCGAAGGGAGGGGAGCGTTGCGTGACATCCCAAAGGAGACTACCTGATTCCTGATGGGTGCCCTTTTTCAGCCTTGACGGGGAACCTCCCCGTGAGGTCCATTATCGGGAGAACCCCTTTCCCTCCGGGGTTAAATTTAGCGGAGTGAACAACATGAGCTGACATGGTGTACATGAGTCGTTTTCATGCGAGGACCTGGGATCAACTTTCCACATGCATTCAAAGATGGCTGTCGAAGGAGACGGGAACACAAGTTCAAAGAAGGCGGCTCTAGATTACTCCTTCCTCAAGGGCTTTGCCGCCGGAGTTGTCTTCTCGCATGTTAACAAGAGGTTGATACTAGGACTTGTCGCTGGCACATTGACAGGAGCATACATTCAGCAAAACTACGAAGGGATTCCAAATGTTGAGGACATGGCGAAGAGATTTGTGCAATCGATTCGAGATGCAATGAATAAAAAGAAACCCTGAGCCAGCTATGTAACCCTGACAGGGACGTGAAATGATCATGACGCGAACTCATGGGTTCATAACATTGGCCAGTTTATGGAACATCGGTGGTATAAAACGTTGAGTGCAACAAACGTACGAAAACCTAACAAAATGGCGGAAATGCAAGGTGGTCACGAATATTGGACAGAGTATCAAGACCAACAGAGTTCTTACGTACACTGGAAGAAGTTCAGACGAGAGAGATGTTGACTTATTTGGAAATTTATACAGGGATGATTTCGAGCTACGCAGAACAGCAGCGCACATTCACTCACAACTCACAGTGTTTCAACTTTGGCCTTAGCATTACGTGTGCTCATAAATCGTGATATATTGTAACTTTAAAACTATGCATTTATTACCGTAAAGAAGAACTCTGAACCTCAAAGCACCAGAAACTTGGAAATGTTAGTAGAATCCTGGAGAGTAATCCTAATCCTCGTTGAGATCCTAACTTGAAGTCAGACTCGGAATCCTGTTTTGCTGCACTCTTTATTTTTTAATAGAATATCGTTTTTCCGACCGAGGCTGAATATTTTTGTTCTACCGATTTTAGATATTCTTCTCGTGAATATTCCTAATCACGGCGTATGACTTTTCCTTTTTTTCGAGGATATTCAGTGTCTGGGATGGTATAAAGTAATTTTTGAGTCAGCCTGCAGGCATCAGAGCATCGAACATGGGCCTAGTGCTGATTTCGTTGCTTTTCGCCTAGTTTTGCCGTTTATACGTACGGTTTAGTTAAAAACATATAGTTTCAAAAAAATGATTCTTTTCAAAATCTCAGCCTCGCGTTTATTTCAGTATCGATATTCTTACAAAACATATTGTTACAAAAATGAAGTGTAGTTAATTAATCTCGGGTGATGGTACAGGTGAAATTGTTATGGATATACAAACAAATTCTTCTCCATTGACACTGAAAGGAATCTGAAGAAAACCATAAAGAGAATTCATGTCTATTGAAAGTAATTTCCATACAAAATGTAAATGACTGAATAAACTAGAGCTCAGATCTATCGCTTTTAAGACTGCTGGAAATGAGGGCTTGCAGTGTAAAGTACAAGAAAGGGAGGGCTATGAATAGGGGTATTGAATGGTCTTTGGGAACATTTGCAAGCATGCGAGCAGAGCATGTATTTTTGCAAGTACAAGCAGTGATCAAATTTGCCTTGTGAACAGCGACCACTTTTCCCAATAATAGTACATACAGCAGGTTCAAACGGTTGAGTTGAACTGTTAACTGACAAACTCAGAGGTAAGAATGTTTCAACCTCTTTGTTTCAATCAAATCATAACTGATTTATACAACTACAAAGCAGGATTCATGAAATTTCAAGTAATCGAGTACACTCAAGAATCTGAGCATGCAAGCAGTTGTGAAAATTTTGCAAGCAAAAGCGGGTGAGCTCTCATCAAATTTTTGCAAGCAATTTGAGCTGAGGTCAGATTTTGCAAGCACTTTTAAATGGGACCATTTGATACCCGTATGAAACCATGTTAAACATGAGTTGTGGGGGGTTGGGGGGTGGGGGGGAGATGTGAAGATGCAGGAAACAGCACACAGCTGCTTCAGCTATATTGGGGATGCTTTCCATTCAACCAAGCATTTTGGAACTTTTGAAAGAGGGGCAAAGGTACAGAAATTTTGTTGTTAAGTTCCCTGAAAATCCAAAAATTGTTCAATTTCCAAATGCAAACCATTCAACAAAAAAATCTGGAGATTCAAGAAGAAAAGTCAAATGGAACAGAAATTACCGATAAACATTTGAGTATGCATCACAAGATTGTCTTCTTTCTCAGATATTCTCGAAAATGATGTCCCATTGACCATGGAAAATTTCCTCCAAGTCTGGAGTAATGCCCCCCTCGCTGAATGAAAAGCACCATGGGTCTTAGGGGCAGGAAGAAAAGAGACCCTGGTGACTAGTCGAGGCCTTGTCACTAAGAAGAATGAGCTGAAATCTTTTTATGACCTAGAGTTGTCAAGTCACCCAGTATTGTATGCCTAGTGATGATTTTACTTTTTTATTGTTTACTTATTATTACAGCAAATTCAAACACTTCATTGTGTGAATAATTTTTTGAGTTCTTGTTATATTTATTTAGTGTGATGGTTGTGTTACACAAGTTGAAGATAGTTGTACATGTATTTGTAGGTTTCCTTTTTCCGACTGAGTGACTGATGGGCATTAAAGCAAATGATAGTTTTTTACACTTATAGTAATTAACAACAAAGCACACCGCTATGTACAAAAGTTACAAAACCTTCAAATGAATAAACTAGTTCAGAGGCTACTTTAAAGCATGTCAGACAAAAATTGATATTTTTACACTGAAATATACGGTAGAACCTCTCCACATTGGTCACCTTACGGACAGAGGAAGCTGGCCTTTTTCAGGGTGTAACTTTTTTGTCAGTTAAACAAAATATAAATTAAAATGTATTGCTAAAATGGGGTTTCGTGTACACCGTTTGCCAGTCGTTGATTAACTGGCCATTGTCCAGAGATTTTTGGGCAGGTGAGACCAGTTTTAGTGGCCGTTGCCATTGTGGAGAGTTGGTTGTTGTAGAGGAGTTAAAATAAGAATGAAAACATAGGCTGTCCACCAGGACTGAAAAAAGTGACCGCTGTAGAGAGGTCGCTGTTAGTGGAGGTTCAACTTTATTTTTTTTCTGCTTAGTCAACAAAATACGAGGTATTGACTCGTAATGACTTTAATATGTTCCACTATGCTCCTTCAAAAAAGTCCACAAGATTCTGTAGATCGTAGTTGTCGAGCACCTCCAGGAGGTTAGGAACCTTGTTTTTCACATTCATCCCCTGAAATAAATTCGTATAATTAGTGTCTTATTTCTCCTAAAAATATCAATGCACTACTAAGGAGGCAGGTAATGAGAAGGATGAAAATCATCACTGAGGTAGAGAATGTTGCCTCGAGGCAACAACAAATCAGTTAAAACTAACATGAAAAAGTTATGCCCGGTGTGCAGTCACCAAGGAGAATAATTTTACAATGTACTTGTCTTTTGAGCTTAACACTGGTAAAATGCAGTCCTCACCTTGAACTTAAACTTGTCAATGTAGAGATCAGTGATCATGCCTCAACATTTGTTAAGAATAAATAAGTAATAAACAACATACAAGGAACTATCAACCGCCGCAATCCCCCACTGCCCCCCAAACACACAACAACAACTAATATTGTTAACCCATTTGCTGTTCTTTGTTACTGGCAGTCTACATGTATTTGAAGTGTCATCTGAAATCACCTCTTGCTACAAAGGTCCTTCATGTGAAGTTAGAGACAGGGAAAAGATAATATTATCTGTCATAAAAGGGATACAAAGTTCCTATAAACTTCTTATTACAACCAACTCCTCGCATCTCCCTTAATCTCCCTACCTGCACAGTAACACACTGCTATCCTTTCAAATTTCTGACAAAATAAAACTTTAAATTGGAGTTAACTTATATAATATTTTCAATGCCCTGGAGATGTTGTTGATAACTTTGTTACCACAGAAAACTAACTGGATAGGAATTAATTTCGAAAAGGATACCATAAAGTCTCTCCAAGTGGCAAGGCTGCTTCTTGTATTCTGCTTGAAGGTTTTCTGAATCATCTGAACAGAAAATTAATGGCATCAAACTACAGACAAACATTGTGCCCTACAGCCACCCTTTATTCTAAGAAAACTGTGAAAGTATGACACTTGGAATTATAATTCTTTTATTAGAAACGCCCCCAAAATATAGAAACCTACAAATATAAAGTAAAAATATTGTCTCAAAAACTTATGCATATGGCTTACTACTTTTTGTAAAGCATGGTATAACTGCTCATATACCATGATGGCTAGCCAATGAAAACTCTTGAATTGCATTATTTAGTGATCCGGTTTTTTATAAATCGAGTGAGCCTGCAGTGCAGCTGCATGGACATGTCACAAAATCTTTGATATAGTCTATACAGGTGGTGTAGTCTGTCTGTGATGCAGGCTAATTAACAATTATTCCACCAGCGTGTGTTGGATTTGAGAGCCAATGAGGTGTGAGGAAGGAGAGAGTGAAAATAATCCTTATAATTTGCAGCCACATCACTTTTACTACCAATGGATACAACTACGCCATCACATGGAAAACAGAGTTCATTTCCAGTTTTACCATTACTTCGTGTTACAGAGGTAGTACATTTTTATAGCTATGACTAAAAGATTTTTTCCTCTTACCCAGAATTTTTTGGTATTCTGGAGCAAAAAATCCAATGTCTTGCTCATGCATCTGCAGTTCCTGAAAAGAGAAGATTGTTCATTCAATCAATCAATCGATCAATTAATTGATCAGTCATTCAATCATTCAATCTAATCATCAAGGAGTACCTAATTATATACCTTGAAGCTAGAAACGGGATTTATAGTAATCATAATCAGATATTACAAAATAACTGAAATACTATGCGCATCCTCATTAGTCGATAGGCGTGTTCAATTAGATGAGAGCATGTATACACAGTTGTGACATATCTTTGAGAAATATTTTATAAAAGCAATAGGAGACTTTTCCCATGTTTATATAACCTCATCTAAACACTTGGGAGATTGGGAGAATTTCCGAAAGTTATGCAAACCTCCGACTGCATCTTGAGTTTGCATAACTGTCTTGGATTCTCCAACCCCCCTCGTGTTTAGATGAGGCTATGTAAACATGCAAAAAGAGCTCTTGCTAATTTATAGAATTGAGAGAGTTTTCCATGGTACAAATAAGAAGTTCCACAATCCAGGACTACAGTAATACAGGTTTAAGTTACTGGGCAGGTGTACATGTTTTATACAAACACTCTTACACATTCCTTCAGCTTGCACTTACAGTATTTAGTTTCCTTATCAGTTATTTAATAATTTCAAATACTGTTTCTTGACAAACATGAAAACAATGATGTTATGAGATAACTGCATGTGCTTTAATAATTTACTTAATGACAAAGTCTGAGCTACAGTATTGATAGCCACTCACTTTTAGCCCCTCTATAAGCTGGACTTTTTTGGCCAGTAACAGCTGGTACTCCAGCTTGGGATGAATGAGGTTAAGCGTGTGTACCACAGAATCTTCATTAAGATCTAAAAAGAAAGTGCACAGTTATATTAACATTAATTTGTAGCATATTTCAAGAGTGGCCTATCTCATTTTTCTAACCAAACAATGTTGTTACGGAGAGAAAAAAAATCAGTCATGGATTGGCAACATACATGTATTTGTGGTTGAGGATGATATGACTACCAAGGAGAACAGATTCATTCAAAGGACACAGTGGGAGATCACTAATGTAATGTGTCGAGTAGTAGTAGTAGTAGTAAACTTTATTTAAGTGTCAGTCATTCTAGCATTTTACACACTAATTGGTGACACTAATTAAAGAAAAGAATGTAACGAGAGATGCCATGCCAAAAAGGTGGAAAGACCACCCTCATTTGGTCAGCTGCTGTGTAATTCTTTAAAGAACATATCTTAACCAGTTGACATACTAAATAGAGCTGACAAGACAAACCATAAGAAATGTTGAGGTTGATTTTTCTTTTAGTAGCCTCTTTGGTAAGAACATCTTTGAGAATTGATATCGTTGAGATATTGTCCGATTTGAAGATGGCTTCTCCTTTTCTAGAAAGGAACAAAAGGGTTACAATGTATGATTGACTGACTTACAGTTTATGGAAATTTCATCCTCACATGTACAAGTCTTTGGAAAGGGTTAATTAGCTGACCGAAAATGGTTATAATACACTAACTGCTTCAGATATCACCTCAAAATTGAGAGTTCAAGGATAGGTAGCTGCTGTAAGGGGAACGTTTTAGCATATTTTAAATATGTCCAATATGTAGAGAAAGCTTCTGTTCTGCAGTAGCCACCAATCCTATCAACTGCTGAACCACTAGTGGCACCTTACCAGCATCTTTCCTGCAAGTGTAAGCAGTCAGCTCCAGTAACAGACACTTCCTCTGTTTCTTGAGGGTGTCTGCTTATGGAAGCTTCAACTGTGTCTGTGGATCATTGAGCCTATCTCCACCCAGGTATGCAGATGTGCAGAAACAAAACCACGTGCCATAATGAGAGCAAGGGGGTGTGGGGTATGTTGGAGTGGATATGCATGCTATCAGACAGAAGTTACAATTCTCCAAGCCACTCTGAGTAATGCAAAACCAAAACATCTAGGGTTGTTTATCTTCACTTCCTTGTTAGAATACATTAAATATCTTTGCTGGCTTTAGTTAAAAATTGTAATTATTGTGTTGTTCCAGAATGTATCCATACTCCGACCTCTTTCAGAGGCTTTCTTGGTTGAATTCCCCCACCACACTGGAAATTCCTGGCCAGTTTTAATTTATACTTTCCTTTTTCAGGGGCACCCAACGGATCGTTTTGGAAAATTATCTGTTTGGAAGGCCTTTGATCCCCTCTGATTTTCTTAAGAGAATTGCCACCTTGAACTTTCGTGATATGAGAAATTTAATGTCTGTTGTTTTTGGATTGTTAAAAATGTCATATTGGGTACCGAAAAAAGGTCAGCTATCATTTTCGGAAAGACAGTAAGACCTAAGATTTTCGGGAAATGGACAAAAAAGCCCTTAGCTAATAAATCTGAGAATACTCGAGTTCCCCTAGAATAACTGAACAGACAAAATTTTTTTAGTGCAACCTAAAATTAACCTACAGAGCTTTAAAAGTACTCCAGATAGCCTAAAACAGCATTTAAAAGCATTCGAGAGAAAACAGTCTTTGGGTGCCCCTGCTTTTTTTAAAAAATGTTGGCTTTTGAGACCCCCTCACCTTTACAGTTTCTAATAACCCTCCTTAAGGTGGGTATGGATATATTCTGGAAATAGCAGACGTTATTTAATTTTCACAGCTTACTTGTACTGACAGTCCAGCTGCGTGTCAAGAAACGTTGACAGAAAATGGAAGCTCACGTGGTCCCCTGCCGGAGTTCTATTAGAAATAAAAACATTGTTGATGAAAGTGGAAATGAGAGATCAAGTAACATCTGCAGTTGTGTTTTTGTTTTTGTTTTTTCTTTTAGAGGACCAACAAAATCTTGAAATAATTTCTTGTCAGCTGGAAACTAGCCTGCATAACAGGTGGTACATATGAGAATAAAATGTAGTATTTTGCAACAGCAATTGAAAATAATTATTAATAGCATTTGGAAGATGGGCAACAAGCAAACTGCGAGACGAACTGAGAGTATCAGACTGTTGCTAGTTTTCTATTATAATTTGCCTTGGAATACTGTATTTGTATGAGCATAACCATGTGCTATGCAGGTTCCTTAGAAACTATCTTGACTCAAAAGCCTCTACAAACCTGTCAGGAACTTCAGGAAGACAGAAACTGACCCAGGAGTGAACTTCAGCAAGACTGAAATGACCCACTAACTTCAGTGAGTTCATTGGCCTGGTAAGAAAAACAAATGTAACAATTGAAATATTATACAAACTGTAAAATTCAAATCAGTTGCTTGGTCAAATAGAAACCTAACCTTCGGAATTTTAGCTACAATAAGTCTAGCCTGGATATGGTAACATTAAATCCTTGATTCCCCAGCCTGTACCAAGATGTCATAAAACTTAGAATATTTACTTTGCCCTAGGGGAAGTTGAAAACATTAAGTTCAGCAAATCACTAGAAGTATAGCTACCAGCCAGGCTTCAGCACAGCAGTAATGTAAACAATAAAAACTGCAGAGAAAATTATCTTTTATTGATTAACCCCTTGAGTGCCTATATGACATACTGAGTACGTCAAATTTAAGAGATTTAGTCAAACTCCTGGCACACCAGAAACAACAGACAGACTTCAAAATTCCCATCGCTGTGATATCTTATCGATATCAAATTACATCAACCTTAGCAAAATTGACCGCACTGAAGAGACACTTTTATGACCTTTCACAAAATGTGTACAGGTCTATTGTTTAAGTGAAAAAGCTTAATATGGCATTTAAAATTTTTACAAGACACCAGTTTTCAGTGAAAGTGGTGTTGCACAGTGTAAACAATGGTCAGGCACTCAAGGGGTTAATCACTGAAATCAGACTTTTTGTGCTCATGTCTTACTTTGATTCATCAAACACGTGAGTCCTTTGGTGTAGTGACAGAGGCTTGATGCTGTACTGTCGCACCTGACAGGTTTTGGGTTGAATCCTTGGTGTAATGTACGCCTGTAAAGTGCCATACTGTCCTTCTATTGATCTGATCTGAAATATGGAGGTAATGCTGACACAGTTATAATTATTTACTGTGTTGTACAAATTTTACAGGTTTCAAATACTGCTCTGACTTCCCAAGTGCATCTAGCCTGATTGATTGAGGCATTTCTCCTTGCAAACTCAGTTCTTAATCACAGAGTATTAATTCAGACCAAGGGTAATAAATCTATTTAATCATTGTAGAAAACAATGCCAATTCTACCATGAAGTCCACCATGCAGTCTGTAGACTGCATTAGTAAATTCTCTCCAGAAGGTAAGGGAGTTGTGTTCTGTTTGCTTTATTTGTCCTACAGCTGCTTTGCAGTTTAATACTTAAACAAGTGACAAAAAATTAATGCCTAATTTCACAAACAGTACCATAACAGAATGTTACAACAATATTGATGTTTTCAAAAACATAAACACTCCCCAACCTTTAATTCCAGTCTTGTTGTGTTTGCTTGGCATCTGTAAGTTGCCAAAAGAAAATTCCCATTCTGAAATATCAATAAATTATTAAATAATAATTTTTCTCTACAAAAAAGAAAACCAGCTTAAGGTAAAATATTTATGAAATAGCCTGTGGAAACAAATATGCCATTCCTGTCCCCTCAGTGGAGCAGAAAACCAGTGTCTTGTGGTACACCTGACATACTGAAGAAAGGAGTTTGAGCAACTGACTACTGTACAAATTAATTTGTGAGCAGCCATAGCTTTCTCAGTCATATCATTAACAAATGAGCAATCATATGAAAGCTCGAGAAATATTAAGGATTTTCACTACTCGTGATATTTGAAAATTCTTTCAAATAGCAGTTTTCAAATTTATATCATACGTAGTCAATGTGTAAATTCTCAGTTGCACTTGTATTCATATGATTATGTTCAACCTACACTAAAGAGACAACTTACAGTGTTATTATTTTACCTCAATATCACAAGCACTGTAGCTGACTACAGCAGAATTTTTGTCCACATCCAAAAGATCAACAGGTACATCACTCTGTAACAAATGACACAAACTCAAATATCAATGAAAGAAGTACTTTGCCTGCAGGAGCATCTGAACATTCAACTATTAACATTTATAATCCACCAAATATTATCGCTCACAAGCAATATTATTGGTCCAAATGGACACGATTGTTTATTGTTTTATTACTCAACTTAATACTGAACAAACCTGTAAGAGAACATTGTCAATGGGAATCTGGACTTCAATGCTCAGTGTGTAACTAGCATCATCCCTGTTCAGAGCAAACTTGTCGTTGATAGCAAACTGTGGCATTGCTGACAAGGCATTGGCAGAATGTGCTGTATACTGGTACTTCTCACGTTCTTTTAACACCTTCTGTTGAAGGCTGTCAATTTCTAGCCTAAGAAATAAAATTGTGTACATTGAGAATATAAAATCTTGGCCTTGGAATTTCATGACTTGTTTTCAAAGAAAGAAACTCTTACTAATACTTGCTGCAGTTGATTGCAATTTAAGCAATGTTGATAATAGTTTTTCAAGGAAGCCTGAAGAGTATGGGACTTCACAAAATTCACAAACCCTAAGTTTCACGGTGTACCAATGAATCTCTCATGTCCAATTAAGCCAAAAAGTTAACACACCACTGCTAGAGATGTATCTTCTCTTTACTTCTCCTTTCTTCTTTTTTAAGATGCAGTTTGTTGCTCCCCTTATAGAACCTTGCTCTGATCAATATACATGTATACTACAGGTTGCTTTACGTTATGCACACACATGGCAGCTGGTTACTATATAGATTACCTCTTACCTGAGGTTGTCAATCCTTGCTTGCACCTCATCACTGATTGGTTCTTGTGATTTCGTCATGGGTCCCACCTCCTTCTGCTGAGGTTCTGTAGTAAGACCCACCACCCACCCAGCATACGTGGCTGCAACTATCTCATCATACCCAGATGAACCCACACAACCACCACAAACAGAGGTGATGCTCTCACTCATGGCCTAGAAATAAAAATCGCTGGTTAGTACACATGGGCAAAATACCCCGACCGACCGGTTAGCTCAGTGGTAGAGCACCGGACTAGCGTGCGGGAGGTCGCAGGTTCAAACCCCGGCCGGACCAACACTCAGGGTCTTTAAATAATTGAGGAGAAAGTGCTGCCTTTGTAATGACATCTGCAAATGGTTAGACTTTCTAGTCTTCTCGGATAAGGACGATAAACAGTAGGCCCCGTCTCACAACTCTTCAAAATTAATTCTGTGGGACGTAAAAGAACCCACACACTAATTGAAAAGAGTAGGGGACGTAGTTCCCGGTGTGGTGGTCTATCTCTCATCTGATGGTTAAATGCTCGGAGATATTAGCTGCATAAGCTACTCTGAAATCCGAGGGTAAATAAAGTGATGTATGTATGTATGTATGTATGTATGTACCCCTCACATGCCAGGCACAATTACCCAATGACCAGGGTATGTTTTTAACAGATCTTTCACTCCTTCAGATTGTCAAGCTTGTGCCAACAGCTAGCAAGGTGGAAGTGAGTAGAACTAGAGCTTCACTTCACAATGATCTCAATGTACTCTGAGAGTGCAGTCATTGAGGAAGGATTAAGTAATATATACTCTCATTACATGTATGGGATGTGCTAATTGGAATAGGGATGCTTATTAACAAAGGAGATGCTTTTCTTAATTTTAAGAAGTAGGCACTTATCAGAATGAGGGCTAAATGGAATCTAAACTCAACACAGTGATACATGTTTTGACATTTTGAGAATTTCTCTTTTCGAGACAAAGATAAAACACTAAACTGAATGGAGCTACATGTATGGCATAACATTACATTGTACTTTCAACTGAAGCTGTTATCCTTGTCTCGAGTATTAATCCAAATGCTTTGTACTAGGGAAAATGTGTCATGTGGATGTCTAGAATGGTAATCTATGACACTCATCAAAAGTCATTTTATGCCATGACTCAAGCAACTGGGTGTATGTAATCCTGAAAACAAATTTTCAAAGCCTGGTAACCTCTTTGAATCTGTGGACTGGCTCATCCATCTCGTCAAAACCATAGACTTCAACCAAACCATCATCACGGCCAACAAGAATATCAGGCACGCCGTCAGCTGTTATGTCAAAGGTTTCTAATGACAAGACACCTGTAAATTTGGACAAAAAGTTCAGCATAAAAGTAGCAGTGTGAAGAATCTTCTTGTAAAAAAAATTCACATTTGACATCAGATTTTACAGCCTGTTACCATGAAAAGGCAAATTCACAGACACAGAAAATATGTACTTTGTTGTCTTTAAACCAGTGATTTTTGCTTCCACGAACTTGTGACTTTTACCAGATGCCAGTCTTTGACTACTGTTTCTCAAATTTATCAATAGTTATAACTATGAAAATTATAACCAGAATAGTGATATCAAGAGATATCTTCATGATCTTAATTCACATAGATTTTTATGATTAATATAATTTTATTTTTCTGTTTACTCGTGAGTTTTAAATTTGATGGAGAACATAATGTATCTTAAACATGTCACAGACTGTTTCACACTGTTTCCTGTGTTTGATAAATATAACAGAACATGGAGACCTAAATCATAAATAATATTAATAACAATTCTTTTCTAACTTACCTCCATTTCGCTTGTCATTGGGGATCTCCCACTTGTGGTTAGGGGAATGCCTATGAGATTTAAAAGCAAACACACTTAATTTTTACAAACATGTAGAGCTTCCTAATCAGGATAACATAGTCTAGTTTAGGCGAGACCACAACATGGAAGAACATACATTTTGCTTTAATTCAGTAGTACATGTACTAGTTCGGAGAGCACGCAAATTACTGTGAGTCATTTTGCATATGAGTCACTTGTGAGTTAACATCCTGAGTATCTTTGCTGTCACAGCATTTTACAGTTTGGATGCTGGGTAGAAGTTCACTTGACTTTAAAATGGCATCAGTGAACTCAAGTTGCCAAAACTTATCTTTGCATTGGGTCATGCAGATGCAAATGGTCTTCACTGAGAAAAAATCTATACCTTTTCTCAGACTGAAAAAACTAAAAACCAGCTACTCTTTGGGGTCGCACATATCTATATAACCCATATTAGGGAGTGCCCCCTCTCCTTCCGGGGTATTCATTATAGTAATGTGTACTCATTTAGAGTAAATTCTCAACTTGCCTTCCTAACTGAATCAAGCCTATTTTTCCATCAGATGTCCCATACAAAACCTCTTCTCCAGACAGACCTGAAGGTGAAAGCAGACTATGTGAAAAAGTTGTGTCAAAGCCTGGGCATATCTGTCAGAGCCTGTAAATGTTTAAAAATTAATTTTTTAAAAGAAAGTTCAGACAGTTCTAATCAATGCTTTTATTAAGGTTACCATGGACCTTGTGACTTTTCTCGGCTAAGATAATTATTAATTTAAGGCATGCTGTGTTAAACTCAACCATCACAGCCTACATGTTTTATGCTATATTTGTATTCTAGTATTGGACTGGAAATAGCTTGCAACATTTTTATGGAGGTTAAGGTGGGGGAATCAGGGTGCAAAAAAAGTGCCATCTGGTCGTCCAGGACAAGTTGATTTTCCTTCCAAACAAGTAACTTTTCGTTCTCACTTGCCCAATGGACAAGAGCCCCAGCAAATCATCCCCCGACTAAGTAAAAAAAGTAAGACATGCTCAGAGCAAGCAAAATTTGAGAGCCACTTGTCCAAAGGGCAAGCTGGATTTCAAGTTCTTTTTTTTTCTCGAGCCCTGAATACTCATTAAAGAGATTAAAACCAAAAATACATCTTTTGGGTTTTGGCATTTCAAAGTCTGGCTCATGATATAAATATGGAGCCCATTAAATACATGTTGTCACTCACCTCCACCACCATTATGTAGTGCCAGAACCAGAGGGGGTCCTGCAACTTCAACCTCATACAGCAAATCAGAATCCTAAAAGAAATATTCCCTAAATTTATATTGTGCTTAACATAGATGACACCAATTATATTGTGCTCCGATTGGTTGCTGGACAGTAAGAATTGATAAGGTCAACACTGACTGGCTACCAATGCACAATACTTGACGGCAGAAACAATGCTGACCTATTGCCTCTAAGCATCAAATATCACCAATGTCAAATGGCTTTACTGGACTTTGCTGAAAGGGTATTAATAAATGAACCACTAATATACAACTGTAAGGAAGTTTGCCTTAATTTGCTTAAAGTATACAATATTATAACACAAGACAGAGGTAGCTATATAAGGAAGTGTTCAGCCTTGTAAAATAAATATACATAGAGATTCATTCATAACTTTAAACTGAAAATAATGAGCAAAACAAGCGTTACATTTTCCCAATTGTGACGTTACCTGTAAAACTCTTAGGACTCTATCTTGACAAGCCAGAACAGGAACTAATGCATCTGTGCTTCTGGAATTGTTTCAAATTGTTATGATCACAAAATAATCCACTGAAAAAAAATAAAGACTTGATCCATGAGCTACAGTTAATATAAATTATAACATTCATCTTACTTTTTTGATGGTAGACAAAGGACGTCAGTGATCTTATCTCCAGACAGGAAATAGTTTTCATCTTTGCAGTCTCGGTAATGATTGTAGATATAGTTTCCACAGAGGAAAAGATCAGCTCCACTGACATACCTACCCACAAAATAATTATTAATAGTAAATTGTTACAAAATGTACAGCCCATTTTCAGCCAAACAAACTTAAACTCTTATAAGAGGCAAGTTAGTTTTAGTCAAAATCAATTTTTTAACACTGTCAATTTTCTACTACTAATGATGTCTAGAAAATGTGTAACGCATGGTTCCAGAAAATATCCATATCTACCCCAGGGAAGATCATTGGATATTTTAATTAGAATAATTTTTTGACAAACCTTATTAGAGGCGAGTCGGTTTAATTACAAGCAAATTTTGAACACTACCAATTTTTTAAGATGATGCCTAAGCAATTGTCTAATGCATGGTTCCAGATAATATATGTTATAGGTCAAAATGAAATTCAGGTTAAAATGAAATTCCTTTGTCTTTTAACCCTAATTATTCATGCATCATGAATAATTAGGGTTAGGAGACAAAGGAAATTGAGGATCAAACTAGGTTAAAATCATTTTAACATGAATTTCATTTTGACCTACAACAGGTATCCGTACCCACCCCAAGAAAGGTCATAGACAGATTCGGCTTATGTGTTGACATGCTTGTTGTCAACCAATTCAGGGCATGTGATGATTCATTTGGGAGGTTACAATTATTGTTCTGTTTGTACATACGCCCATGCAATCAGTTGTGTGTGACAAATTGCACAATTCTAACCTCCCAAATGGATCATCACAGGGTCTCAATTAGGTGGCAACAAGGATGTAAACACATTAGCCAAAGCCATCTACTGGAAATTCTATAGGGGAAGCCAAAGCTGAAAGCCAAAGTATGAAGTAAGGCTGGAATTTCCATGGAGGGGGAAGAACTCAGACCAAAATACCTACTGACATGAAATGTGAAAGAGAAGTGAAACCTACATGGACTGGATGCTCTCTGTCAAATTAGTGTCGAATCCCAAGAACTGTTTTCCTTTCTTAGTGTAACCACGTACTTCAGCCCCTGTTGCTACAAAGACTTTCTCCTGAGAAGGCCCGTCCAGTCCACCAAGCTGCAACTTGGAGATTGGTGAACCAGGAAGTGTTTTGAATGCGACCTGCACAGTAGCAAAGTAAAAAAAATTATCTTAATTGACCACTCCCCCCAGTGAGGTTTTTCAGGGTCACTGGAAACAAATACAGTGTAAATGAACATAACATGGTTAAGAATCCCAGCTGGCAGGAGGCAGACCAGTTGGCTATTTACAAGCATGATCAAGGTGTTGAACTCGGGACTACCAAGAACAACACCAACTGGTGGTCAGAACGGGACTTGAATTTGCGACCTTCACATTTCAAGGCTGGTGCCCTAACCAAATCCACCATGTTGCCTCCCATTGAAAGTAGACCTCAGTCGGAAGACTGTTACAATAGTTCCCAAGGGGGGGGGGGGGGGGCGAGGTACTCCAGTGTGCTAATTAAGCTGAGAGGTACAAATTATTGAGGCAAAATAGACCCCAAAAGAGCCAAAGGTTACCACACCCGTAAAAGCATAAACGTCCAACAACTTGAAATGCAACCCAGAAGGCCCCTGAGCTCAAAACAGTTAGTAACAGTCTCCATGTCATTTACAACTGGTTTGCATAAATTTCATCCAGCTGGACCACAACAGGAAAAAGTGGTGTTTGTGGATGCCTTTGGCTCATCCAGAAGAAGGACATATGCACTAACACTACACCATCTTGCTTAAAAACTCAACTAAAAGACCTGGGCCAAGGTTAAATATAGAATCCAAAATTCACTAAAAGGTATGAAGAATATTAAATATTTTACATTTATGACTGAAAGGGTTTACAAACCAGAAGTGAACAGGGATCATTGAAAATAATTTACAGTAGCTCGACTACAGTATTTGGTTCTGGATAGTTTGACTAACCTGGGAAGTACTCTTTTTCATTCCGAAACACGTCAGCACTCCATCCTGATCAGCTATTGCAACCTGGTTGTTGGTATATAGGAAAAAAAAAAACACCAACCATTTTGTTCAGTGAAAGCCGTTGATATTTATACAACAGAGCAATGTGCTTCATCTTAGAGTATGCATGCTCTAAGTAGACAAAAGTAAAACTACTCCTCCATTCTGTGCTAAATTAGATTGAGAGGTGCTTGCTCAAACCCAGAGGGGGGTACTCCCAGAAAAATTGGGTGGGGGTGTGCAGCCCACTTCCCAAAACCCTTACCCTATCTATGACCAAAATCTGTGATTTCCCCTACCCTATTTATGACCTCACCAAAACTTTGATACGCTATTTAAGACCTGACCCTTAAATCAGTACCCTGTTCCAGACTTGCCCTTAATTAGTTCCCTAGTTTACATCAATGTTAAAGACAATGTTTATATTCTTTTATTTGGTAGGATAGCTTGCTCTAAAAACATAACCAGTTCAATTACAAGACTAGAGTGCGAAATCCATACCCTGTTTGAGACCAAAATGGCCAAAATCTATACACTATTTCTGACCAAAACGGCTAGGAAACCATGCCCTTTGGGGCTGCACATACCTATATAGCCCGTATAAGGTAGTACCCCCTCCCCTCAGGTGTTCAAGGAGAAGTAAAGGCTGCAAGTGTTAAGTCAATATGGATCCTTTCTTGCTTGAGAGGGTCTTTTTCAGTTCCAATAACCTGGGAGACGGGTAAAATTGGTAACACTTTTGGATCTTGCAGCAAGAGAGTTTGGAGGTCAGCTCCCAAGGGCCCTTACCTAGATCTGTCACTGGTAGTTTTACGACACAGTATGAAAGGTTTTTGAGATTCAATTCAAATATAAAGAAGCACAGTCCTACAGAGATTTGTGTACAAGTAGTGAGTTTGATTTGTTGTTTTTGCTCAATAATTGTGCCCTTCTGTTCTCTCTCAGTTAGATAATAAACGATACTAGTACAAATCTACTTTAATTTCTTTAACGCTAATTATAACTCAATCTAAAATCGTCAAAGAAACGATGTAATTTCTTGATCTATCCTTCACCTTCTGCGCAGCCCGTTTTCCTCCACCGGACAGTAGTTTCATTGTTTTGGGAGACGTAACTCCAACCTAAAAAGAAGACAAAAAATGATATATCCTAGAATATCTAAGACAAATTCCCGTAAAGGTTTGATGTCACGTATCCATGGAAGCTAAAATAGCTTTACGCACTTGCAGGTAGTCCAGGCGAGTCAGGTTTAATTCCATCATCTTGGAGGCGCAGTTTTAAAGTTCACCGGTTTTCGGATTTAATCTTTACGATAGAGATATAATTCTGGTTTCCAAAGAAAGTTTGGTTAGCTTTTAAAATCACATTTGGACAGATGTTATTTGTAGCAGGAAGAAATATTGTCGAGAAATATAACCTGAGTATGCAGGATTTTGATCAGCAGAGAAAATTGCGACAAAAGGTTTGCTATATAAGGATATCCAATTGTCCACTTCAAAATGGTGACCCCCCGTAGGCCTGCAGCTACTGCGTTCTATTTTTTATGCGATTTTTTGGGAATATTTTAACGATCCTCTAATCAAGTTCCTCTGACCAAGTCATCGGAATTCGAACAGAAAGAACAAAAACCTGACTATTCGCTGCTGCACACGCTCTTTTCCTGTACGTACATGCGTTTCCCGGGATCTCGTGGTCTCTGCTAGCTTCTGCTGGATCTCTGGGCAGTGCATCTTTGGGTACCTTGTTCTCTTAGTGCTAGGTTTCTACAGCATGTGCGGGATTATACTGAGTTTCTGCAGGTATTATTGATCTTTTTAGTTTCCGGGTCTCTACTAGCCTGCGTAGCAAGCGTTTCTGTGGGGTTCGAAAGCAAAGAATTGCAGCGCGAAAAATGGAGCGAGTAAAAGAGGGGGGAGGGGGAGGGGAAGGAAGGAAGGAAACGCTTGCAGACAAACCCTGGATTTTGAAAACCGCCCACTTGGCCTTCCATGCCTGAGTGCGCACACTGAGATTTCGTGCTGTCATCGGCTGTCGTAAAATTAACCAATAAAATCTTCGGCCTTCCGTAGCGGAGGTGAACTTTGAACCAAAATAAACTTTAACCTGTCAAAATATTTCTGAAACAACGAGCGCACGGTGGGAACGGAGAAATCTCGATGAATAAAATTTGGTAATTTATAATCAAGCTATATTTCCACTCAATCCGTCTAAAAGGAAGGCCTGCAAGGGTGAAGTTTTAGCACAAATCTACCAGAAAGTTAAAATGTGAGAAGTATTCAAGTCGCGTTAGTAATCCTTGTGCTCGCAAGATTCGAAATCTTGGATCGCAGTATTCATTCGTCCAGGAATCGATATAAGGTAAAATTAGCAAGTCAGCTCCCACAAAGGCAACTCCAGTAAAGAAGCGTTTGCTGGAAACGCCAGATCCGCAAATCGGTTCGAGTGTTATCGCCTGTAGCAAAAACAAACAACGGAAAGTCTTCTCGGAAAACTTTGGAATTTGGGCAGCAGAGGCTTCAAACATCTGAGAGGGAAAATAACGATAATCTTGACCAGTACCTGAATAAAGATAATCTTCCCCTTGGCCAGACGAATTCACTAGGTTTTCCCACGCAGTAGTGCTAATCTTCTGTCCCGTGGTTTATTATCTTGTCCTTGGCGCATGTGGCATTCAAGAAAGTGATGTTAAAATTAAAGGAACAACTGCAAATTGTGTCGCGCTTGCTTCTACAATAATGTGCAGGCTTCGAAAAACCAAAGCGTCGGCATTGCACTACAGGATTTCTAACGTACTGTCGAAGCTGGCGACTAAATCCTCGTTCAGTGAGAAAAGTTAAAGCGTTTTGTAAACAAGCTTCGAACGCGTCTTCCCCTTTTGTCTGGCACTCAAGGGTATTAAAATACCTTTGATCGACACATGTCAATAATATTGGGCTAGCCCAGCCAATCACGAGCCCCGTTCGCTGGCGAACGGAGGTTTTCAAAATCCAGGGGTTTGTCTGCAAGCGTTTCCTTCCTTCCCCTCTGCCACCCGCCTCTTCCTTTTTTTTTTGGCTCTCGCCGCATTTTCCGCGCAGACAAAACACCGAAAATCCCGTTCCTCGGTCTTTCTTTGCTTCCAAACCCCACGGAAACGCTTGCTACGCAGGCTAGGTCTCTACTTGATCTCCAGTTAGGGCCCTATAGTTTGGGTGTCTGGGAAACCCGAATAGCGAATAGCGAATAGCGAATAGTCGCGAATAGCGAATAGTCCCGAATAGTGCGAATAGTCTCGAATAGTGCGAATAGTATCCAACAGTCGCGAAAAGTGGCGAATAGTGACGAATAGTCGTCAATAGTCAACGCTTTAGATCTAATTTCCTGCGTTAATATCATTAATTATCCAAATAAGCAACAGAATTTCAGTGAATTTATTACCTTCTCTTCTCCGGACTCAGGCTAGGGCTGTCCATCCCCGACATTAAGAAAACAGAAAACACAAGGATAACCTAATAAAGACGTATTTACGCTTTTGCAGCGATTAAAACAGAAGAAATTACGTTTAGAAGCACCTTTCGCCCTGATAAGCGTCTTTGCTTTTAGCGGGAAAATCCCATCCAACGTTGCTGCGAGGTTGACTGCGAGATACTGGGTACCCTATTTGCTACTATTTGCCACTATTTGCTACTATTTGCCACTACTCGCGACTGTTCGCCACTATTCGCACTCTTCGAGACTATTCGCACTATTCGCACCATTCGCTATTCGGGACTATTCGCTGTTCGCTATTCGCGGCTATTCGGGTTTTCCAGACACCCGTATAGTTTTGATCTTGGCTAGGATGAAAAACTGGGTTAGACCGGAATTCACAAGTCATTCAAAAGTTATTGGGTGTTTCTGCGTCGTTACTGTCAATATCGACCAATGTCTATTGTCATGATTTTTTTAATTTGATGTTTATTTCGTCTTATCTACTTTTATTTTACTATACCATTTCAAGAACCTTCGAGACAAAAAAGTGAAGGAACAGTAGTGCTCTGAGCCTGTGAAAGACAACATTCGGTTATGTCGAAATGCCTTGAAAGCAGAATGAGGCGGCATTTCTAGCAACGGCACCAGTTATTTTTTTTTACAAAATCATTTCACCGTTTCAGACGTTAAAGAGCGTCATACAATGATGTTTTAAGCCCTTTTCGCTTCCACATTTCGTTATGTATCAGTCAATTCGAAACTTCAACATCCACCCACCGGGCAGCCAAGCAGGCATTAGACATTTTAAACTTTCAGTTGGTCAAATTTCCATCCCGCCAGTGGGCAAAACTGGTGTTTAAAAGCCCCACCATAATATCACACGGAGCAAACAAATGCCCCTGACCCAGGGACATACAAGGTCAAAAATGAGTAATGGCACGAGATTATATATTCTCTTGGTAATGGTAAAGAAAAAAATCACCCTTTAACATCCGCTTTGACCACAGTACAACCTTCAAACGAACAGCACTCCAGTGAATTGCATTATCTCTTGATGTCTTCATCGTGGTAACTTCGACATTTCCACGAAGTTTAAATCCCTCTCTACCACCCAACCATGTGGTGTTAGATTCCCCACCCCAATATCAGCCACCGGACGTCAAAGTCCACCCTCAGGGGCACATCAACTGTTCAAATGCCCGGGGTATGCCCACTGGGGGAATGTTGATGTTATCGATACGGTATATTTCTGTTTTACCTAACGTATAAGTTTCCGAATCACAGAAATAGAAATACATATGCCGTGGAACGATTATATATCATTGACTATATTTTCAGACACGATTTACATTTTTATCAAGTAGAATCTGGGAAACCTAATGCGTTTCACAACGTTCAGAAAAAGAATATCGAAGAAACGGTTGATCAGATCCCGACATCACAGTTTTCAGCGACTATATCCGGCAATAACTTTTACAGAACCTACTAATCTGCAATCAAATATAACTATTTGCCCCGGTTACATAAGCATGAGAACTCAGGGTTGTACAATGGTTTCACCACAAAAGTTAATTTCGTATTTTGTTTTCCTTGTGTCTAACATGTTTTCAATGCTAATATTTTGAGGGGGGTGACATTAGTCGAGGTCAAAAACTACTTGATGACAGGGTTTTTTTTTCAGATATTAAACCATCACGGAAAAGATTTAATGAATAGTCTTTGCCGATAATCCTCTGGATTTGCCACGAGTCGATTTTTCCAACCAGACTACTGAGAATATTAGACATATTTAAAAAGGAGTTTTAGAAAGCGATTCACAATCAGAAGATGATTAGTGGCTGAGAGCATTTGCTTTTATTTTTTTTTCCGCAAAGATAAAGTTCCTTGCCGCGGAAAACAAGCAATTTTTCAGATTTCGGGTCAGAGAACAGCCTAAATTTTTCCTCTGGCATCAAAAGACAGTAATGTACAGGTCGTGCTACAAAAAGTATTTTTCGTCTTGTTTCGTGTGTAATCCAGTGATATTAAATATTTGAATGTCTACTTTTCGATTGGACATCCGTCGAACAAGTTGTCAGTATGGCATGGTCAATTGGGATGATATTGAAACACCGCAATTATGGAGAGCTAATTATATAGATATAGCCACTATGGATCTAGAGTTTGCCACTTAGGGTAACCGGGAATGAACCGGGGCGAGATCTAGACAACACAACTGAACTCAAGGCTGACTGCAAACACTATTCGTGACTGTTATCTTCGTGACCGTAAAAATCACACGTTTCCTCTATTCAGATGTTTTAGAAACCCGAGATTTTCCTTATTCGGGTGTTTCAGAAACCCGAGATTCTCCTTATTCGGGTGTTTCAGAAACCCGAGATTTTCCTTATTCTGGTGTTTCAGGCAGCTGAGTTTTTTCGCTATTCGGAAGTTTCAGACACGTGGTTCATTTCTGTACCCAAATAAACAAGTTCCCATGTGAGGTCTAGAGGAGAAATAGAGGACAACAAGTGAAGAAGAACTTGAGCGAACATCCCAGGGCACTTAATTCGCAAGACAGGGAAGAAAAATAAATATATTCCGACGAGGAAAAAAGTTAATTGTCGATGTAAAGTAGTAAATGGGTAATCATACACCGAAAGACTGCTACATGTAAAACGCGGGCGTGACTTCGCACTGACTTCAGAAGACTTTTAAAAAGACTTTTAGAGACATCAAAAAGCCCCTTTTGGTGAAAAATGAAAGAGATGTCCGCAGTTTTTTTCCTTCACTTTGCCCGGTTGACTCCTGTTTTTTCTGTTACTTCCAAAATATTCAGCAGCAGTGCTTTGTTAAAAAATTTTGCTCATGTAATATGATCGACGGAAAACTGAAAGTTTATTTATAAATTTACTCAATGATGACGTAGGCGCCGAGTGTTGCAACACTTTTCGGGTAGTCTCGTGCGGAACGGTTACGTTCGATTCACTCAGTATATTTGTGTGATTGGCGGTAAGGTCTTTGTCGTGAGGTCTAATATCTGCCTTGTGTTTTTCAGTCCTAAACAATAACAGTAATGAGCCTGTTTATACGAATATGATGTATTGAAATGGAGACCACTGAATTTATTGAAGTTGGAGCACGCATTTAACCAGTGCTGCTTTAATTATTTTCCTTGTTTATTAAAGGTTTATGAAGTTTTGCCGACGAAGATCGCGATGCTTGCCTTCTTTGTTTTGTTTCTTGGACTCTGTGTTTTGGATAGTGAAGGTAAGAAAATTTTGCTGGTTTTGAAACACTTTGTTTTCGATACTTCGTTGAGTTCTTCCTCCAGGAAATCTATGGTGTGCTGGATTTCCATTCACTTGCGGGACATCAGCATCAACAACATAACTTGTCTAAAACTGTTGCAATCGCGTGTTGTGTGAAATAATTTGGAAAAACTGTCTGAATAGCATTGCATTTTAACACTTTATTATATTGCATCTTCTTTAACACTTGCAGCTCGCGACTCAGTTAACACTTGGGGTGGATCAAGAGCATTTCTTGTAACGGATCTTCCTAATTCGACGATCAATGTTGATAAGCTGTACACATCTTTAGCAGACAGAGGTTTAGCCGATGTTTTCAGTAGATTAGTGATCGTTCAGCGAGGGCAGGATGGACGCTTTATCAAATCCCACGGCTCATTTAGGACATTGTCGAGAGTACAAGACAGGTAAGAACGGCGAAGAATGGTTTTGTTGAATTCTGTTGTGTTGTTGAGCAATGCAAGATTAAAACAGCGTGTAATTTCAATTGTCTCGGCTCGCGAGCTTTCATATAGCGATTTCACGCATTGATAGTTGAGATCATTCTAGCGGTAAAAATTGCTTGATATACGGAGCAAATATCTGAGGTGAGAACATCGGCTGTATATTATTTTTCCTCCAAGAAAATTTATTTACCCTTCCTTTATCACCTCGTCTACATTTACAACCTTTGGAATTTTATAGTACGAAACTTCTACTAAGCGACGCTGCATAAAAATATCAGTTTTGCTCTTGTTTCCCACGCAACATCAATTAGTCGGTTACTCTTTGCCTTGAAATTATTTTCGTACGCGGAATTTGGCACTTGATCATGCTAGGTTAATTTTTACTGTTGACGTGAAATACCATGATGTGCACGCATGAAATTATATGGCGTAAAGGCGATGGATATTTCTGCGAGAAAACTGTGTCATCTGCCTACATAGTGAGGTATCATTTAAAATAGTAGCGATTTTGAGGTCGTAAATTATTTAAACTTATGCTTGGGACTCTATTTTGACGAATGAATCATTAGAGAAAGTGTTTCAGCTGTTATCTGCAGCATTGTCAACACACGGCGTGAGGGCATGATCACGCGCTCAGCTTGAACATATATTGGGCTTTCTGTCTTGTCTCTTGTTAAGATGCTGCTTAATAAATTTTTAAGCTAAAAGTGTTCTGCGTAACTTTATTTTCAGTCCATTTTCTTCGAAACAGTTTAGTGAGGAAAATTTGGCAATAATTTGCATTACCTTACACATTTACTTTGCTCCCAATTTTAAGGGGTCAAGAAAAAAAAAACATTCTGTAGTTTATCCAATGTTATAAACTCATTGATCTTTCCTATGCAGGAGGGTAGGGGTGGCGGTGGGGGTGGGGGTGGGGTAGGCTACCAAGCTGTCTGTATGTTCTCACTCCTTAGCTGAAAATACAGCCTTGCACACTTCATAAGCTGGTGATGACATTATATAAACAAAACTTATCCTAGGACTAAGACCAGAAATTATTCGCCAGAGAGTCCATTCTCGTCTGACAGAACATCTTAATTCTGATGTCATGAAACACAGTTGGGTCAGCTTCTAAAATAATTTACCACAGATTTTATGAAATTATTCTTCCTTCCTCAAAAATATTATGGTTGTCCAAGAATTATTAAATGAAAAATATTAGCTATTCAAACACTGGACAAAATTTGTTGAAACCTAAATATGTCTGTCCCAGCAGAGGCGGGGGGGTGGGGTGTGTGTGTGTGGGGCGGGGAGCTGGGACTCCCGTGTGAAAAGGTCGGGGATGCTCATTGTCTCACTTAGGGGTATAAACCTTGGAGTGTGGTCCTACTTAAGCCGTTTTAGTAGTATCTCTTGAGTCTTGGTAGTCTGCCCCTCTTCCTCAGTGGGATTGCTGTACGTAGATTCTTATGTCGTCATTGTTGATAGGTATTTTGCAAATTCAAATTAGTCTTGCATGCTCAGTCTCCAACCTGTATTATGTCACATATTTAGAAATAAGGAATGCAAATTATTTACAATAAAAATATTATTGCAGATTGTATTTTATCAATCAATGATGAATAAATTTAGGTATATAAAACAATGAATGTGTAAAACTCCCTTTCCCATCCCCTGAAGAGTCCTTCAACAAAAATAATGGAATATACCACTGACCTCACTGGAATGCGTGGCTCCAGAAAATCTGGGTCGAATCTAAAGGGGGGGGGGGGGTAATTGGGGGGTTCAGTAGAACCCCTAAAATTAAAAATAAATGAGACATTACAACATGCTTATGTGGCCTCAGAATGCCAGGAATCCCTTTTCCAAGGATCTTAATTTTAAACAGTTTGAGGGGGAAGAAGTCCCCCTAACATCCTACAGAGGACTGCCCTCCACAGTCCATATCTTCAGCCCCCTTTTCTAAAATCCTGTATCCACCCAAGAAAATACCCATGTCCAGTGACCCTAAGGAGGGTTGGAGGGTTATGTGAAATTCCAAGAAGGAGAGGATTCTCAAAAGCCAAAATTGTTAAAGGAAAATATGAACCAAAACTTGAATTTCCACAGGGTAGGAGGGGTTCAAATCAAAGAGCCCTCTGTTGGAGGGGTGTTAGTAAGAAAATGAGTTGTGTTATTAGATGAACAAGAGGGTCTTCAAACTTAACAGATCTTGTAATTGTTTATTCTCCTTTCTACTTTTTTCTTTCAACAGTTTTCATACTCATTGTTAATTTTTTTTTAACAGAACATTGTCCATTTCAAAAAAAGAAATGCTTCCATGGCTTTTAGAAGAGGAGGCAAATGTTATTATCTGTGTCGCCGACAGTAAAGCAGATGTTCCACAGATATTAATTTCTGCTCAAAGAAAAGGTAGTTTGATCCAATGAACATAGGCCTCTGATTGTTTTTTAGTTCTCATGTCCTACACATTGGGACTCATGCAAATGAACATAGTCTTGGGCTCTCGTGCTAAAACAACACCAGTTGCCACCAAAGTATCTCACTAGTTCATTTTGATGTAGAAAATAATTTGACACAAAATTATAACACACCTTTATCTGCTTTGAATACTTCACTTTAAGTCACACTGCTGCAGTTAAATTCAAGGAAACAAGCAAGACAATTTTTCAAAATGTTCGCGGGGAACTGGCATTATACCCCTGCACCCTCCCTTGCTCTCACCTTTTACACATAAAGATATTAAATAGAAAACTCTGACTTCTACTGTTTATTTATGTTTATTAACATGTAAAACGTTACTACTAAATATTAAAGACTTCATTGACTTGGGTTATTTCTTTTAAGGTATGCTCCCCTTGGACACCAAACTAATGATATGGGTGATTCAGGGTGATGTTGTGGCAGCTGATGGAATGGTAATGTTTAGCCATTCTGCATGTTCAGTATAATGAAGTCTGTATCAATTAATGGGACATTTTGTTTTTCAACTACCCTTGGTAATTGGGAGGAATATATGTAGGAGTGGAGGGGGGAGGGGGTTGGTGGAGTGGGGCTCCAATCTCAGTGCAGGAACCAGTATTCAAATCAATCACAGTGGTGGATCTAGGGGAAGGGCCCAGGGAGGCCTGCCTCCCTATTTTGGGTTAAAAAAGAAAAAAAATCACAGAAGGAAGAAAAACCGGCAGGGCAAGCAAAAAAAAAAAAAAAAACAGCTCCCCCCCCTCCCCCCCGCCCCCGCTTTAGCTCAAGGTCTGGATCCGCCACTGAATCATATGTTGACCATGCCTGAAGAAATAACCCTTAAACCAAAGTTTTCCTGTTAACCATCTGAGAAATTACTTTTGGAGAAAAAAGGCCACTGAAAGATTCAATTTGAAATGGCTAATTTAATTGATATTTATGTATTGTGTGGCCGTCATAATTTTGCCCTAACGCACTTTGTAAATGAGATGTGTATTTTGCTGATTTTCAAGACGAAATTTCGTCTGTTTCAAGAGGCAAAACGGAGTTCTGGATTCCGAATAAAAAAGAATTGTCAGTTTATAGGGACGCGCATATAAGTGGCAATTTGGGAGCACTGCACATGGTGGAAAACGTTGCGATATTTGTCAACCCCATTACGGAATTTTTTTCCATTGATTTGTTCGGAAGTAATTGTGTTTTTGTAGGGTAAGTAACCTCATCTTACGAATGATTTATTTTCTTTCTATTCTAGAAAATGATCTCATTGATATCACCTGGAGACTTTGATCCTCGGTCAAGTAGTCTTGATGACGAGGATCGTTTCGCTTCAAGGAAAGTCCGTTTAATTTCTGCAAGGAATCTGGAGAGTGCAGTGATCGAGCTGTTCCAGAGAGAGAAGGGTAACGTCCACCACAGAGAGAGGAGATATGTTGACCAATCCATGTCGAGCTCCATGTCGACCAATGTATCAGGTCCAAGTTTGAGTCCTGCTATTCCCCAGTCCTTGTCTAGCTCCGTCAGCCAATCCGTGTCTAGTTCCATGACTATTAAGCTATCAGTTCCCAGTTCAAGTCCTGCTATTGTCCAGTCAGTATCGAGCTCCATCAGTACTAAGTTACCAGGTCCAAGTGCAAGTCCTGCTTTTGGCCAATCCGTGTCGCGCTCCATGACTACTAAGGTGTCGGGCTCAAGCTCAAGTCTAGCTGTTCTCCAGTACGTTTCGAGCTCCATGTCAACCAAGGTATCAATTCCAAGTTCAAGTTCAGCTGTTGGCCAATCCGCTTCGAGTCCCTTGACGACCGAGGTGCCAATTCCCAGTTCAAGTCCTGCTATTGTCCAATCCGTGTCCAGCTCTATGACCCCTAGAGCATCAATTCCAAGCTCAAGTTCTACTTTTGTCCAATCCCTGTCAAGCACCATGACTACCAAGATATCAGTTCCCAGTTCACGTCCTGCATTTGGCCAATCTGTATCGATTTCCATGACTACTAGGGTATCAACTCCAAGTTCAAGTCCTGTTGTTGGCCAGTCTGTATTGAGCTCCATGACTATTAACGTACCAGTTCCCAGTTCAAGTCCTGCAGTTGGCCAGTCCGTGTCCAGTTCCATCACTACCAAGGTATCAATTCCAAGTTCAAGTTCAGCTGTTAGCCAATCCATGTCGAGTTCCATGACGATGAAGGTGCCAATTCCAAGTTCAAGTCCTGCTGTTAGCCAATCCGTGTCGAGTTCCATGACGACCAAGGTGTTAATTCCTAGTTCAAGTTTAGCTGTTAGCCAATCCATGTCGAGTTCCACGACGATGAAGGTGCCAGTTCCAAGTTCAAGTCTTGCTGTTAGCCAATCCGTGTCGAGTTCCACGACGATCAAGGTGCCAATTCCAAGTTCAAGTCCTGCTGTTAGCCAATCCGTGTCGAGTTCCACGACGATCAAGGTGCCAATTCCAAGTTCAAGTCCTGCTGTTAGCCAATCCGTGTCGAGTTCCACGACGATCAAGGTGCCAATTCCAAGTTCAAGTCCTGCTGTTAGCGAATCCGTGTCGAGTTCCATGAAGACCAAGTTGCCACTTCCTAGTTCAAGGCTAAGTTCAAGTACTGCTGTTGGCCGAACAGTGTCGAACTCCTTGACTTCGCAGGCAGTAGCTCCAAGTTCTGGTGCTACAACGGCGCCAGTTGTTTCTTCTCCGGTTGGCCAATCTACGTCGGTTCCGGTGACTACTAAAGTAACAGCTCCAACTGCATCTCTACCAGTTAGCCCTTCTATGTTTAGTTCTGTTGCAGTAAGACCTACTGAAAGCGAATCCAGGTCAAGTTCCATGGTTGTTAGCTCATTTACCAAAACACAAGCAACAACATTGATTGTACCTATCAAGCCGTCATCTTCAGTTGCAAGTTTGCCATCTTCTTTAATCTCTCCGTTTTCCAGTTCTCTACCTTCAGAAACTTTGGGGCCGTCTTCGACTTCGGGCCAAAAGAGTCCAGTTGCAACCACTTTACAACCAATCGTTTCCTCGTCGTTACCTGTAATCAGTACCCCATTAACTCCTGTGGAAACAAGTTCTACCCCTCTAAGAGTTTTATCAAGTTCTATGACATCAGGATCAACAAGACTGTCTACGTCTGCCGTTGTTTTGCCTACCTCCACAAAAAGAGAACCACTTCCTTCATCGTCGCCCGCGGTGGTTACTGAAAAACCACCTGTTTATGAAAATGAAACCATTGTCATCGAGTTTGAAGGAAATTGTGGAGACGTCGTGGGTAATAAGGAGACGGAAAAGAAATTTCAACAAGAGTTCGTACGTGAAGTGGCTGAAAAACTGGGCATCCCGGAAGAGGCTATCGCCGTCAATGATATTGTCTGCGGCTCAATAAGAGTCACTTTTACAATCAGTGGAACGAGTGGAAAGGCAAATGTTTCACAGTTGTTGAAGAAACTAGTCGACAACGGGAATATCAGTGTAACTGTTGATAACAAAACGTTTAGAGCAAGTAAACTAGAAGTTGTACGGCCAACTACACCATCTACACTGGCTCCCACGACAGAAGGTAAGAAGAGTGAAATCGCTTTTATCCTTTACATAACGTTTGGTGCTCTTATGGCGCTCATCTTCATCGTGGGCTTCATTGTGTTGGTTGCGCGATGCCGTCGGGATCGGCGCGAGGGCAGCTTCTTCCTCCCCAGTGACGCAAATTATGAACTAAGACGATTTCAAGGTGTTCCTCGCGCGAGCAGTCAGTATTCCAGGATGAACTACTATGGTGAGCCTGTGGAACAGGATGCCGCAGCCCCTGACCCTAATGCGGACGATGAGTTTCAAGCAGAGGCAGGGGCTTATCCATACGATGTAGCTTCCACCGGCGGCCGTGTTGCGGCATCAAACCGCAGTGATGCGAAAGAAGAAAAGTTTAATGTAGGAGCTATGGGTATGCCGGAGTGGAAGAACCTCCCAAAGCTCTCAGTGAAAGAAATAACTGTCGCCGAACCCAGCGAAGATATCCCCAAGTCCTCTGGATCGGTTGGAAGTCGGCAGCTTTTACTGGATAATGAGAGTCCCCAGGAAGAATCGAGGCATGCTTACGATAACCCTGTTCTCACTTTTGGTGATGGTCCCACTGGCGTGGATAAGGAAGATAGTTGAATTAGCTGAAACATGATGTTTGGTTTGCATCTGTTCGCCTACTAGTTTAGCCTTGTGTTTTAGTGGACGGCAGCTACTCCAGCAAATTCACAGGGATCGGAAAGCGTCTAATTTTGCGAGACTGTTTGCGTACTGTTTTTAGTTGTCAGCTGATTTTTTTATTCAGCTCTTTGTCAAAATCTCATAGTTTAGAAAGGAAACTTCAAACTTTGTCAGTCAGACGTCTGCAGCTGGCGGGTTTTGAGTTACTCACCTGGTTGCAGAACTTTGAGACATTTTTTAAAAGCTTTTACTAAAACTAAAATAGCCACAAAAGACCACTTTAAGTTGAGTTTTTCAAAAAATGTATTTAAAAGAAAAGCATTTGGCTTGAATAGATTATATAACAGTTTTTTAATTAGAAAGTACTGAAAAAAGTGGCCCGCTTGTTTACGTAAGTTCATATACGAGATAATTTGAGAGAAATCGAAAGTTCTTTGAAACCCATGCTGCAGTCAGACCTTTACTGTAAACTTTTTTGCATACTTGTTGAGTGTTTGCATCAAAAGTGCTTTTAAAGTGGAAGCTTTCGTTTTCTATTTTGTTAACAAGAGGATAAATCCAACAAAATGGAGGAACACCGTGTTTACATATAGTCCTATGG